>NC_142017.1:18077189-18255189 GCF_049901735.1 Notechis scutatus
TTCATACTTCCACACCATTTGAAGAGTGTTCATCCCAAAGTGCGTCGCTAAATGTCTATGGAGATTCTCAGTCATCCAGGTTAGGATTGTCCCAAAGGTGTTTTTTTTTTTTTCAAGAGGCAACTGGACTTCCTTTTCCTTTGAAGACATTTCGCTTCTCCTCCAAGAAGCTTCTTCAGCTCTGACTGGATGGTGGGGAATGGGAGGATTTATATTCCTGGCAGACAGCTGGTCCTTTGCATCCTTTTAGAGAGTTGTTGAGGCCACTTGGAGGTTTATCTGTGTCCTCAACAGTCACTTGAGTAGTGCAAATGGTTCCTGTAGTTTGCAATTTTTCTGGAAATCCATTCACGCTCCTGCACCATTCAAAGGGGGGGTTTCACCCCAAAGCGTGTCGCTAAATGTGCTATGGAGATTCTCCGTCACCCAGGTCATGGTTGTCCCAAAGGTGCTTTCTCAGGAGGCCAAAAAACAGTCCAGTTGCCTCCTGAAAAAGCACCCTTAGTTAGGACATGAGTGGATGCAACACCGCCAATTACTCTCTCTTCGCTCGGTCTCTTTGCTTGATCACACTCCAAAGGGAAGACAGGAGAAGAGCAGAGGTTGCTCCGTAGGCTGCTGTCGAAACAGGATAAAATCGCAGCTGTGCTTTGCAAGCAGTCCTCCGCTTACAACAGTTCATTTAGTGACCGTTTGCAGTGACAACAGCACTGGAGAAAAAAAAATGACTTAGGACCATTTTTCATACAACCATCGCAAGCCTTCCCCACAGTCCCGTGATCAAAATTCAAATGCTTGGCAACCGACTCGTATGAATGACAGTTGCCATGTCCCTGGGGACACGTCGGACCAGCAACGTCCATGGGGAAGCCAGATTCACATAACAACCATGTTACTAACTGAACAAATGCAGTGATTCAGTCAGCAGCGGTGGCAGGAAAGGTCGTAAAAATGAGGCAAAGTTTACTTCACAGCTGTCTCACTTAGCGATAGAAGCGTTGGGCTCCGTTGTGTTTGCAAGCCGAGGACTAGCTGTATCACCAAAAAAGGACGTTTTGGAGGGCAAAACTAGGAAGACGATTGCAGGAAAGTGAGACAAGCAATTCCAAGAAGTGGATTCTTGATCTCTGCATTATTAGACTGCCCAGTTAAGTTGTGTCCATGGCTGGTCTAGTGGAGAGAAGGACCAGGGGAGACAGGAGAGCAGTCTTCCAGTATTTGAGAGGAGGAAGGGGTCAAGCTATTCTCCAAGGCACCTGAAGGCCAGATAAGGAACAATGGATGGAAACTGATCCAGGAGAGATTCAACTTGGAAATAAGGAGAAACTTTCCGACAGGGACAGCAATCAACCGATGGAACAGAAGTTGCCTTCAGAAGTTGTGGGAGCTTCATCACTGGAGGCTTTCAAGACGAGACTAGACAGCAGTCAGTCAGAAATGGTGTAGGGTCTCCTGCTTGGGAAGGGGGTTGGACTAGATGACCTATACAAGGTCTGATTATACAACTCTATACAACTCTGATTATCTGTTATCTGTAAAGTTAAAATAAGTCAGGTATTTTTTTCCCTTTTAACCAGCTAGCACGCCCTTCCATTTAGTGAGCTGTGCAAACTTCAAAGGAGGCAAGATCTGTAGGTTGCTTTCTTTGAACTACAAAGACTGTCTTGGTAATTGACTTTATTTAAGTGTAATGTGTGGGGTATGTTTTTTTTTAAAAAAAACCATCCAAAGCTTGGAAATCGGCTCTCTTGCTGACCTACCTCCTGCTACGTTTGGATCTGTGCTTTTCAGCTGATTTTCCGAATCTGAGGTATCAATTAAAGCCCTTATTGTATCTGTAGGATAAGAACCTCCCCCCTCCCTCTCTCTCTCTCTCTCTCTCTCTCTCTCTCTCTCTCTCTCTCGCTGCAAAAGGGTAGAAGTGCAAATCTACAATGGAGAAATTTAAAACAACCAGCTTTTAACGCAGCAGATGCACTTCAAACCTCCTGGGCCTTTGAGCCTGAAGCAGAGAACAAAACATTTTATCAAGGGTTTCTAAACCCTCTCACAGCGACACACCAGATATTATAGCAGGCACGGCATGAGAGAATGAAAGAGGAGAGGATGACAGATCACGTTTCAATCTCTTTAACCACTGGGAGAGTCGAAACGGAGAGGGCTTTCTTGATGCTATTCCACCCCACCCCCCCACCCCCGCTCTCCTTTGTCTATAATCCCTATATAGAAAAGCGAAATACCACTCACGCATCATCACAAAATCTCCAGAAACGTAAAGTCTACAAACTTGAAATTTGGCACGTATATTCATTCCTCTTGGCTTCTAGGTGCTCACTAAGAAAGGATTTTTCGAAATGACCATCAGAGCATTTGTATTTCCAATATTATTATTATTAACATGCTCTGATGCTAAGGAGTTCTACTCCCCCTCCCCACCTGAAAAGAAATCTGTTCCAAATACAAAACACAAACAGAAGAGAGGAGTTTCAGTTTCAGAGCACCAAGCAACTTTAGTCCAGAAACAGTTGAGCTAAGCCACGCCCAGGCTCCTCGCTGTCTCCTTCTTGCTCACACAGTAAATACTGCTTCCAAACAGCCCTCAACGCTCTCTGATAACTGGTCCTGTAAAAAGGCTCAGGAGTTCTGGTATAAAATTTGGTTGTGGCTGGAGGAAATGACGGGGTTAATTTTTTTCTACAAACCTGAGTTATTCTTATTGGGAATAATGGCAAAGAAATACAGTAAAGCTGATACCTACCTGATAATACATGTAATCACGGTGGCAAGAATGGCATTTGCCCAAAATTGGAAGGCTAAAGAAATTCCTAGGGAAGACGAGGTGATAGTTAAGATGCGCCGAAATGGATAGGTTGACATTGGAACTGAAGGATAAAGATGAGTCAGACTATTGGATTCCCATTTGTCAGAAATGGTGTCCTGCTTGGGCAGGGGGTTGGACTAGATGACCTACAAGGTCCCTTCCATCTCTGATTATCTGTTATCTGGAACACGGACAGGATCCTAGCCAGATGAATACTGATGGATGCTGGTCAGCAGAGGCACAATTTTTCCCCTTATTTTCCTCCCCAAAAACTAAACCCGATCACCTAGTTTCATAGCGTAGCACGGGAATAGAGCTAGTTCTGAATAACGCCTTCCGACGTGGCAGGAACCTTTGAATATTTGGTCCCCAAGGACAAGCAACAAGTTGACCAGGGTTGGAAGGAAGCTCAGAATCGTAGGATGTTGAAAGAAAGGTTAAGCCTTAGTCCACAAAAGCCCAGAAGCAGCTGAAAGCTTTCCAAAATAGCTTGCCAAATCCATTAAGTTCAGCCACTGCAAAGCAGTAATAGATCCTAACTACTTTCCAATACCATTACTTTGAAAAAAAAAATGTACTGCCAGTACCGAGTACAGTGAGTTGTCAGCACAACAATTTCCAAGCGAGGAACACTTCCAGGAACCATAAAGAAAAATGTTTCCATGATTAAAAAAGAAAAAAAAACTTGGAAGGAAGAGGACAAAAATCCAGCAGTTTGCTGAAACATTCGATTGTTACTATTTTAAAGACACTTAGCCAATTCCCGCAAGCAAGAGGAAGAAAAAGGAACTAAAATGTTTGTAATGAAGAGCATTTTAAATAGAAAATAGAGATGGGGAAATATATAGCTTGAAAAACTATAATTAGGGATGTGTACATTGTGATTCTGGGCAAACCAGTGGATGAGTACTTATTTTTTTTAAAATAATAATAATAATAAATGCCTAGGGGCGATGGATATAAAGATTCTGTTGAACTGCAAGAGCAGAGAATAGAGAATAAGAGATTCAAAAACTGGGTAGTAGTTACTGGCTTCTCTCAAGCAGAGTCCTAGGCCACACGAATATAAAGAAAACTGCAGAATAAATCATGGGGGGAAAGATAGGCTCCATGTTAGCAGTGGCAAAATTCAGTTTTTCTCGACTGTAAAGTTCTGAACTGCTCAGAGAATAGAATAGAATAGAATAGAATAGAATAGAATAGAATAGAATAGAATAGAATAGAATAGAATAGAATAGAATACTTTATTGGCCAAGTGTGATTGGACACACAAGGAATTTGTCTTGGTGTAAATACTCTCATTATACATAAAGAAATGATACATTCGTTAAGAATCAAGAATCATAACGTACAACACTTAATGATAGTCATAGGGTATAATCAACAATCAATCAACAAGTAATTTAATTATTTTTTTGCAAGGAAGGATAAACTAAGCCTGAACATTTTAAAATTGCTTTTAAAACAACCAAAACAAACCTGAAGTCAAACAAATAGCTGGTTAATTCAAGCCAATAATTTTAGGAATGCATCTGCTCCATACTCTCTTCCCCCCACCCCTCCAAAAATACCTCATTTTCCTGGGTGAAATCCAGACTGTCTTCTCCGGAAGCCAGCAGAGTATGAAGGATCCGTTGCTTCATCTGTTCCCATTCAACCAACATTGATTCTCGGTGATATTCTTCTGCCAAAGCAAAGGTCTGGGAAGAAATTGATAAAGAGAAAAGAACAAACCATCATCCCAACTTCAGTGAAAACCTAGTAGTTACAAAGAAATTATAAAATGCTTTGGTTTATCATCTGCCGAGGAACTCAAAGTATAATTTAACCTGGCTACTGGATGTCTAGGGAGGTTCTCATTCATCCAGGAAAAGGTTGTCCCCAAAATGTCTTTATCAATCTATATATATAAAAGCGAAATGCCACTTACACATCATCACAAAATCTCCAGAACCGTAAAACTTGTAATTTGGCATGTATGTTCCTCTTGGCTTCTAGAGGCTCACTACGAAAGGCTTTTTCACATGACCATCAGAGCATTAGTATTTCCTACATCATTGTTATTAACACGCTCTGATGCTAAGGAGTTCTACTCTCCCTCCTCACCTGGAAAGAAATCTGTTCCAAATGCAAAACGCAAGCAGAAGAAGAGTTTTAGTTTCCCAGCAGCAACCAGCTTTAGTATAGAACAGCTGAGCTAAGCCACGCCCAGGCTCCTTGCTGTCTCCTTCTTGCTCACACAACAAACACTGCTTCAGTTTCCATACAGCCCTGAACTGTCTCACACACTGACAGGACGCTAGCCAGATGAATACCAGTGGATGCTGGTAGGCAGAGGCACATTTTTTTCTCTCCTTATTTTCCTCCCAAAAAACTAAGCCTGATCACATAATTTCGTAGTGAAGCACAGGTATCCAGCTAGTTTTATATATTAAAAAAATTCCATATGAGTCGAGACTGCCCCTGCAGTCAAACTATAGCTCATGTCTTCTTAAATTGTACCTTCTATTTGGATTCGCGGATCCATCTCATAACCCTTCACCTGATAAAATACCTGGGAAAAAACCATCTTTTTATGTAAAATTGCTGTTATCGGATCAGTCCAATGTAGCCTCTTCAAATGTAACCAAATGTTGTTATACTTGTCTGAAAAATTAGGGAAGGTTTTGACCGCCCACTGCCAATCCACCAACTAATTATTAAATATTACCTTGTCTTTTTTTATTATTATTTTATTTTATTTTGGAATGCTTCTTAGTTGCAATGCTGGTCTGTGGCTATAATAAAATTGCTACTGCTGCTCTGATTTTATTGTAAAGGCAACTGGACTTTTTTGGTTCTTCTTTAGGACATTTCACTTCTTGTCCAAGAAGCTTCTTCAATTCCCCACCAATTAATTGGAACTGAAGAAATTTCTTGGATGAGAAATATCTTTAAAAAAAAAAAAATCAGAAAGCCCAGAAAAGCAAATACTGGAGATCAAGGTTCCATTTTCCCAAATGGGCTTATCTTCTCCCTAATTCCAAATCTCACTGCTCATCAATTCCAAAATGGCATAAAATACGTTCCCAGCCCCCTACATCTCTGTCATGCTTACAAAATTATTACCTTGGATTTCACCTTCCGTCTCATTCTCAATTTCTCTGTAAACAAGAACTGCAGAAGATTCTAAATGCATTCCCCCTCCCAAGCTTTCATGGATTAAAACTATTTCCAGTAACCAAGGTTCTTGGGCTCTGATGCTTTCAAACCGCAGAAAGCAGAATTACGCTTAAACGTGATCTTTTTTTTTCCTTTTTTCTTTTGCTCATAATTTATTCATTTTCTTAAAAACCATGTTTGATTTAGGAAACCCAAAGCGGGAGGACAATTTGGGGGAGTTAATGGGATGGGAAGATAAAAGAGAGATTCAAGAAGGGTGGGGGGAAAATATATATATATGGATTTTGCAGGGTGGGGGAAAAATATATATATACGACACCCTCAAGGATGGAGAACTGAGCTCCATTTTAAACTTCTGCCAGATGTCTATGCTCATTTATTTCACATCACCTGGAAATAAGGAGAAATTTTCTGACAGTGAGAATAATCCATGGAACAGAAGTTGCCTTCGGAAGTTGTGGGAGCTTCATCACTGGAGGCTTTCAAGAAGAGACTGGACTGCTATCTGTCAAAAATTGTGTTGGGTCTCCTGCTTGTGCAGGGGGTTGGACTAGATCAGGGGTCGCCAACCTTTTGGACCTCAGGGAACACCAAACTCATAATTTTAAATCCTGCGGACCAGAGACCCTGGGAAAATCCCCCCAAAAAAGTCTGCAGGAAAATTCCCCACCCCGTTTTCCTACCAATCAATAGTTCTTTATTTGGGATCGCAGGATACTGTCTGCCGTTCCGTTCTCAGGGGGAGAGAGAGAGAGAGAGAGAGACTTTTGGCTTCATGCAAGGAAATCAGCAGAAGCAGCAGAAGTCTTTCTTTTTCTCTCCCAAACTCCACCAGAAACAAGTCTTTGTGAGACGTCATGCCAAAGCAGCCTCTTGGAGCAGGATGCCTTGCAGGATCCCAAAGACTCGTTTCTGGTGGAGTTTGGGGGAGAAAAAGAAAGACTTTTGCTGCTTTCCTTGCGTGCAACCAAAAGCAGAAGAAGGAAGGGGAAAGAAGCAGCCCGATGGCCAGACCAGGCTCCTCCGCCCTTTCCCCCCTCCCTCACTATGTGTTGTTTGCAATGCAAGTGATGCAAGCCTTGTGTTCCCACGGGCCATGTGGGTGGCGCAGCCTTGTGTTCCCGCGCAGCCTGGATTCATTGCTTTGGGGGTAACATTTCTCTGCAGACCACCAAAATTTTCTCGCAGACCACCAGTGGTCCCTGGCCACCAGTGGTCCCTGGTTGGCGACCAATGATCTACAAGGTCCCTTCCAATTCAGACGCTTCGCAATTGACTCATATTTATGACAGCTGCAGGATCCTGGAGTCACATGGTTACCTTCTGTGACCTTACAAGCAAGAGCAATGGGGAAGCCTAATTCACTTCACAGCCATGTTACTAAGCTAACAACTGCAGTGATTCACTTAACAACTGTGCCAAGAAAGGTCGTAAAATGGGGACGGGGGAAACTCACTTAACTGTCTTGCTTAGCAACGGAAATTGTGGCCTCAATTGTGGTCATAAGTCAAGGACTAGCTGCATGTCCTAAGAACCTAAATTCATCACTGTCGTATTAGTTTTTTTTAATGGGGAAGGCACAGACTTTCTGCCAGAGATAAGAGTCTTGATGTTCTCAGCATGGATCCCAGAAAACACATGTTCTCAGAGCCAGCGCCAGATGTGTGGAGGCTAAAAATCTGAGAATTGCAAATTTTGACAGCTGTAGTCCTAATAAATCCTGGGGAACACCAGCTTGGAGAAGGCTGTACTTAAAAAGAGATTTGCCAGCGGAACGATAATTCCTATGCAGGAATTCAGACAACAACGTGACACATTCAGAGATATCCTTTCACAAGGGCGTCATCAACCAAAATAGGCATTTAAATGTTGTTTCTCTCATTATGGCTACACTTTCACCAAGGACTGTATCTGTTACCTCCCATCCATCCATATGACTGCTCTTACGATTATGAATTAACAGTTTGAAGGGCCATTGGACTTATGGGTGCAGTGCCATGTTGGGCTTGGAAAGCAGATTAAATTGCTCAAGATACGGCTTTGCTTGTTAAATCTTGCCTTTCCTCCAGTAGTTGGGGAAATCTTGTCTCAGGGTGAGATGACCCAGGGCGTGGCATATACCTCCAACTTGGTCCCCAATGTCCAGTTATCATGGGTGGGTGGGTGGGTGGGTGGGTGGAAGGAAGGAAGGAAGGAAGGAAGGAAGGAAGGAAGGAAGGAAGGAAGGAAGGAAGTCCTTAGACTTATATACCACTTTACAGTGCTTTTACAGCCCTCTCTAAGCCAGGGTCGCCAATCTTTTGGACCTCAGGGACCACCAAACTCATAATTTTAAATCCCGCGGATCAGAGACCCTAGGAAAATCCTCCAAAAAGTTTGCAGGAAAATTCTCCACCCCGTTTTCCTACCAATTGGTCATTCTTTATTTGTGATTGCAGAACACTCTCCAGCTTTGTTCTCAGGGGAGGGAGGGGAGGGGAGGGAGGGGAGGGAGGGGGAGGGGAGGGAGGGAGGGGAGGGAGAGAGAGAGAGAGAGAGAGAGAGAGAGAGAGAGAGAGAGAGAGAGAGAGAGACTGACTGACTTTTGGCTTCATGCAAGGAAAGCAGCAGAAGCAGCAGAAGTCTTTCTTTCTCTCTCCCAAATTCCACCAGAAATGAGTCTTTTTGAGACTTGTCGGTGCTGGCGCAGCCTCTTGGAGCCTCTCTGGTACAGTTTGGGGGAGAGAAAGAAAGACTTTTGCTGCTTTCCTTGCATGCAGCCAAAAGCAGGAGAAGAAAGAAGCGGAAAGAAGCAGCCCAGTGGCCAGGGGAGGCATGTGGGGCGAGCGGGGCAAATTCCCCCCCTCCAGCCTTCCCCCCCTCCCCTCACTCCCTTGTGTTGTTCGCAATGCAAGCGACGCAAGCCTTGGGTTCCCACGGGCCATGTGGGCGGCATAGCCTTGTGTTCCCATGCAGTTTGGATTAATTGCTTTGGGGGTGACATTTCTCTGTGGACCACCAACATTTTCTCGCAAACCACCAGTGGTCCCCAGCCCACTGGTTGGTGACCACTGTTCTTGACTAACCTCCTGCTCAAATCACCATCCCAGACAAATCGAATCTCAAGTCCAATCTCAAGTCCACTCCAAGAGGCAAGCTGTTCCAGTCATTAATTGTTCTCACTGTCAGGAAATTTCTCCTTAGTTCTAGGTTGGATCTCTCTTTAACTACTTTCCACTCCTTGGTTCTTATCCTGACCTCCTTGTGCTTTGGAAAATAAGTTAGTCCCCTCTTCTCTGTGACAGCTCCTCAAATACCGGAAGACAGCAATCGTGTCATCCCTACTAGGCTAGATATATCTAATTCCCTTAACCATTCGTCGTATGGTTTACCCTCCAGGCAGTTTATCATCTTTGTTGCTCTTCTTCTCTGCCTACTTTATGGAATCTCACCGTCTTTTTTGTTTCGTGGTGATCAGGTCTGGATGCAAGTGGATGCATGGTTTCATTAATGCAGTATAAAGCGGTACTATCATTTCTTGTGATCTTGATATTATTCCTCCATTGATGCAGCCCAGGGTTGCACTGGCTTTTTTATGGCAACTGCAGCGCACGGCTGTCTCAGACTTAAGTGGTGGTCCACTAAGAAATTCTAGATCCCTCTCACAGTTACTCCTGTTGCGTCAGGTACTCCCTATTCTATACTTACGCATTTGTTTTTTCCTGCTTAAATGCAGTTGGGGGGGGGGTGATTAGTGCCCTGAAAGCTCTCCCGTCACCTTTTAATTGATTTTCAACAGCGTTCTAATCATCCTTTCAAAAATGTACCTTTATGTACTGCTTTTATGTTTGTTTGTTATTTTATTGTACACCACCCGGCTTCCCTCTGTAAGGGAGATGGATGGTTCCAAAATGAGATGGATGGATGGATGGATGGATGGATGGATGGATGGATGGATGGATGGATGGATGGACAGGTAAATGGATGGATGGATAGATGGATGGACAGATAGACAAATAGACAGATAGGTAAATAAACAAACAAACAAACAAACAGATGGATGGATGGACAGGCAGATAGACAAATAAACAGAGAGACAGGTAAATAAATGGATGGATAGACGGATGGACGGTTGGGTGGATGGATGGATGGATGGATGGATGGATGGATGGACAGACATTCTTTTACATTACTTTCAATACTTACCCGTTTCCTGGACTCTTCAATGGCAGACAGCAAAGCATTATCCTTTTCATTTTTTAGGAATCCCTGTAAGAAAAGGTACAATTTCCATTAAAAACCAGCTTAGCTTGGAAAGGACATGTGGCATTTCCTACAGAGTTGGTGTGAGCTCTGCTGTAAGGTCAGGCAATTTTCAGCTTCCGTTTGCTGAATGTTCTTTAACTTGAGGGAAAAAAAAGAGGAAAATGCCAATACAGTGAATGTGGGCACTGAACTGTATTAATTTTCTTTCAGTAAAGCACAAAACTAAACCAAATAAACTCTTGGCAATTGAGTCCTGATTCCATTTTCTCTTATTTCTGGACTTGGATCCTGCTTCCTCCCTCCATCAAGTTACAAGAACCACAATGGAAAGCAGGAGGGAGGCTGATGAACAGAGATAATAATAAGTCTGCCTAACCAGGCTAAATACATTTAAAAACTGGAACAGAATGGTTCAGCCAACATATAAAAATGCACCCGAGACAAATTCCTTGTGTGTCCAATCACTTTCGCCAAGAAAGTATTCTAGTCTACTTTATAACTGTCAGAGAGCAAGTGGATGGACTATATTGCTGAAGCTAGAAACAGTCATAACATTTTACTGGGTAGGGTAGGGTAGGGTAGGGTGGAACGGAATGGAACAGAACAGAACACTTTATGGGCCAAGTGTGATTGGACACACAAGCAATTTGTCTCTGGTGCATAAAGCTCACAGTGTACATATAAACTACAAGTGATAAATCCTGATCATAATCATAATTCGAAATTCCAACGTTCCTTAATTTTCTTCACACTGGATTGTTAATACGTCACTCCTGGGGAAAGAATTTCATAAAAAGCCCTCAAAACAATTCCACAGGATCTCCTGGTTGACCAAAAGGTTGGACTATAAGACCTCCAAGGTCCTTCCGATTCTGTTATTCTGTATTCTGACAAGGCTGGATCGCTTGTTGTTTATTTTTCCTGTTTTATTTTCAAGGGACGATACCAGGTAAGCAAGCAGTACCCCCCCACACACACACACCTTGGAGAATAACAAAATTGCTTTTTTTTTAAAAAAAAAAATCTTGTTGAAAAAAAAAGCCCCGTGACCATACTAAGGAACAAATCCTTAAAAACAAGAGTCAGAATGACACAGCTATCCCTGTGCTGGATTCAGATGCAACAAACCAAGATGCAAACTCATTGAGGGAGAAGGTAAAGAATTGTGAGGCTTATAATCAGAGGTGGGTTATTCAGCAGGTCCTGACCGGTTATGGAGAACTGGTAGCGGACATTTTGAGTAGTTTGGAGAATTGGCAAATACCGCCTTTGACTGGCCCCGCCCCTATCTCTTCTCCGCCTCCCGAGTCCCAGCTGATTGGCTGGGTCTCCTTTGGTTGCCCTGCCCAGGAGAACGGAGCTGGAAAGCAGGGTAGTGGGGTGGGGAGGGAATGGAGATTTTACAGTATCCTTCCCCTGCCCCGCCCACCAAGCCATGCCACACCCACCAAACCACACCCACAGAACCGGGAGTAAAAAATGTTTGAATCCCACCATTGCTTATAATCAGTTCTGAGCTCAGCTTTTATTCCAGATGCTGCTGCTGTTCCATTTCCCATGTGTGAATCTCATCAAAGCAGACCAACCAAGATGCCAGTACAGACAGTCCATGACAAACAAACCACAACTGAGCCCAAAATCTCCACTGCTAAGCAAGAGGGTTGTTAAGTAAGTTTTGCCCCATTTTACAACTTTTCCAGCCACGGTTGTTAAGCCAGCCACCACAATTGTTAAGCTTAGTAACACCCGTCGCTAAATGAATTTCCTTCCCCCGTGGATTTGCTTGTCAGGAGGTCACAAAAGGGGATTGCAGGACCCTGGGACATTGCAACTGGCATAAGTCCATGCCAGTTGCCAAGCATCCGAATTTTGACCACGGAGATGCTGCAAGTGTGAAAAGCTGTCATAAATTACTCTTTTTTTTCAGTGCCGTTGTTGCTTCAAACGATCACTAAAGGAATGGTTGTAAGTCGAGGATGCTCTGTATTCCTTTCAGAAGCAGATTTAGGAACAACTTTGACTAGAGGATTTTCCGTTAAAGCACAAATTTCTGCTAGGAAACATGGCCTTTTTTCTTTTCTTCTTTTGTCTAAAAACTAGATAAAACTAGATAAGATAAACTAGATAAGCTAGATCAGCTTCATGGGGGGGGGGGAGGCAGGATTTATATGGAACAAAGGAAAATTAATAATTCAACGTAAGAGAAAAACCAACTTTTAAAACCACAACAAAACAACTGGGAACACTCAATACAATTAATCTTCTAGAAGTCACTTGTACCAAAACTTTGAGAAGGAGGTTATCTGAGGGAGGGACACCGATTCATCTCTAAATTTGTCTGAAAAATCTATGTATTTTTGACTACCATTCATGTCCTGTATGATCCAACAGAGTTGGCATGCTCACTGGCCCTGTTGTAACTATATGGATTATGTGTCAGGGCTGCAATGAAGACTATTTTATTTTGTCCTCCATTTTCCTTTGTATCTGTTTTTTGTTTAAATGCTTGTTATCCACCAAAGCCTTAAGGGCAAACCTATGGCACACGTGCCACAGGTGGCACGCAGAGCCATTTGTGCCGGCACACGAGCTGCAGGCAAACTTACCTCACTGCGCATGCACGCCTCACAGCTGATTTTCGGCTGGTTTGAGGCCTTTTTCAGCCTCCCAAAGACTTGAGAAAAGCTTCTGCAGGCTTCTGCAGGATTTGCAGGCCAAAAACTAGGCCTGTTTTGTCACTTCCAGTTTTTCTGAAAATACCGGAAGTGATGAAACGGGCCTAGTTTTCAGCCTGCAAAGCCTGCAGGAATCTTCCTCAAGCCTCTGGGAGGCTGAAAAAGGCTTCAAACCTGCCGAAAATCAGCTGTGAGGCACAATGCAGTAAGGGGACAGCAGGCAGGAGTGGCGGGATTGCATGCGCATGTGTAGGGTGCACGGGGGGCACATTGCCTTCTGGGTGGTAGCGCACGAGCGTACAAACGTGCACACAATTTTTGGCAAAGGAGCCCCAAAAGGTTAGCCATCACTGTCCTAGGGAGTGGGTAGTCAGATGGATGGATGGAGGGATGGATGGATGGGAGGGAGGGAGGGAGGGAGGGAGGGAAGGGAGGGAGGGAGGGAGGGAGGGAGGGAGGGAAGGAGAGGAAGGAAGGAAGGAAGGAAGGAAGGAAGGAAGGAAGGAAGGAAGGAAGGAAGGAAGGAAGGAAGGAAGGAAGGAAGGAAGGAAGGAATTAACGAGCATAACCAAGGATCATGGGGGAGATTGTAAAATTCAGCAGACATTGTAAGCCATTAAAGGGAACAGTAAAAATGTCCAAAGAGCAGAAAAGTAAATGGTGTTCTTCACCTATTATAGATCCGAAAGTAACACGTGAACACAGCTGCAACATTCAATTTTTAAAATACTTAAAAAGTTGGAGCTGGCAGTGGGCAGAGTTAGATTTTTCAAAAATTAGCAGGGTCACTCTCCATCTCTGCTTAAGGTACACTGGGTCTCCTCAACAGCTTCTTAAGGAAACTGTAATAAGGAGAGAGGCTTAATCTCCTGAAGGATTAGCAGTTTGAGCCGGAGGGTAGAATTAAACATGCCATCAGTTTGGAATCATTGTGCCACACGAGATCCATGCCTGTTCCCCCATGAATTCCGTTGTCCCATATCTAGCGCCAATTTAGCCTGGACCGTTAGTTGCTCAGATTTATGACCAGGTGCAAATAATCAGGAACAGGAGCTGAGTTCAAGGCACTAAGAATCTATTCTTGCTACCTACACACAAGAATCTGGGAAACTAATGGTCCAAGCAAAAATGGTGCCAGATAAGGCTCAATGGAATTCACGGGGGGGGGGCTGGATAGGGGTCTCTTGTGACTCTGCAATGATTCCAAACTGATGACGCATTTAACCCCGCCCTCCATCTCAGCCTGCTCATCTCCTACATCTTCTCTGCAATGTTGCAACCACAGACAGCTGCAAATAGATAGTCTGTCCATTCCTAGGAAGAAACACACAATGGAAAATTCTCTGAAGAGACAAAAATGGGCCATCCAGTTCCAAACCTAGCCTCAATAACTTGGGTGTCTAGAAGCTTAGATGCAAACATTCAGACAAACCCTACATTCCCGCTGTCCCTGCCCCCGAGTGCTGGTAATTCCCAAAGATTCTCTTCCCAACTTTCAGTAGCATGGCTTATATAATTCAGGAACAAGTTTCATACGTTGCTCATGACTTAAACCCTCATGTTATTGCACTCTCTAAATCTGATTATTCAAATCCAGCCACTCGGGGTTTTTACAAAGCAAAGGGATTTGAGAGCTGTGCCTGCAAAGTTTCTGTGTCCAATGCTTAAATGTCTTTTCCTTACAGTCCTTAGAGCTCTCTCTTTCCACCCATGGACACATTCTCCTTTTCATATTGCTCCTATGATTAACCCACTACCTGCTTTAGGTCTCCTCCTTCTTCTCTGCCACTGATTTGGAGTGAAGCTGGCGGCCTAAAGATACTAATTTACTGCAGCAGAGCTAGGATTTTCTTGGCAATCCTATTCATAGCCTTCAAAGTGTCAGAAGAGGGCCAATTAACACTCTGCATGACAGGCAGCTTATCTGTTACTCGGCAGTGGATAGAGTAAAGCAAAGGAAGGAATTTGCATCTCCCAACTCTTCTCTTTGGAGAAGATTCAGTTTGTTGCGCCCACTAACAGAAGGCTTTTTTGGGGTCCGAAAAATTCAGAACCAACGGTGCTCTTCAAAACTGGAGCTTCTTCCCTTGAAGATGTTCTGAAGAAGCTTCTTAGATGAGAAGCGAAACGTCTTCAAGGAAACAAAAGTCCAGTCACCTTTTGAAAATGCACCTTTGTGTTGTAGTTAGCCAGCAGCAGGTGCGGACGGATGAGGAGAGCGAGGACTCAGATGAGGAGCCAGGACCATCAGGGAATGGACTGCTGCCTTCAGAGATTGTGGGGTCTGGCAGCAGCGATGAGGAGGTTCCCGAGGAGCCTGTGCCAAGTGCGTGTGCGCACAGGGTTGCTCGCAGGAAATAGCAGTTGCAACAGCACAGGTGACTCGGGAGTAAGGCTGCAAGGTAAGGGACTCTCCTTCAAGAAGATAAAAGCCAGCTGTGAAGCTAACGTTCTTTGCAGGAAGCAAAGACGTTTTGAAACTCAACCTCATGGACATTACAGTATCTTACGTTGGTATTTGAAGACTCTTGTGCTGTGAAATATTTCTGTGATTCTTGGCAGTCTCGTACAGTTTTGGCTAGGTTGTGCTTATCAAAGTTAATTAGTTTGCAGCAGCCTTTTAACCAGGGATTCGCAAGACTCATTAAAAGGTTTCTGTTCCCTTTGGTTATTGTTTGTTTTATTGGAAAAGGGTTTGGGTCAGAACACTTTGGGACAACCAAGCTCAGGGAGCACCAAGGACTATAAGGAAGGCAGGAAGGAAACATTCTGGTGTTGCTTACAGAAACTGCCTCTCCGTTAACCCTTATTACATTCTTGGCAGGACTAGACTTCCTGTCTCTGGAACGTCTCTGGAGTTTTTTTCCCCTCCTTTGCTGGTACTTTGTTTGTGTGGAAGGACCATTCAAAGTTACAATGGCACTGAAAAAAGTGACTTATGACCATTTTTCACACTTACGACTGTTGCAGCATCCCCACAGTCATGAGATGCCAGGCGAGGAGATGCGTGCCTCAATGTGAGTGATGTTGAGTTGGCCACGCCCAGCCAATAACATGACCACCAAGCCATGCCCACCAACTAAGCCACGCCCACAGAAGTGGCTGTTAAAAAATTTGAATCTCACCCCTGGGCGTAGTGCATGGCAAGGGGAATCACGTGCACAGGTGCGCGGTGTGCAAGGAAAATCATGTGCGCAGGCGCAGATGTGCAGCACCCTGTGAGGGGATCATGCATGCAGGCCGGGGGGGAGGGCAGCATGTATTGCCTTCTGGGTTCTGGCACGCAAGTGCGTGCACACGAGCGCGTGCGCAATTTTCAGCATGGGAGCCCAAAAAGGTTTGCCACCACTGTCCTAGAAGCTTCTTCGGTTCTGAGAGTTGAAGAAGCTTCTGGGATGAGAAGCGAAACGTCTTCAAAGGAAAAAAAAAAAACCCAGAAAGTCCAGTTGCCTCTTGAAAACAAAAAAAGCACCTTTGGGACACCCATGAACCTGGATGATGGAGAATCGCCATAAAGTTTCAGCAGGGTTTGCTGAGAGCTCATATACTCCCAAAAGGCAGAATCAATAAATATAACAAAAATGACCTCATGAGCACTTTTCGTCCGTCTCATCCATCGGATGGAAGAATACAGGTAATCCTTGACTTATAACCATTTGCTTAGGGACCGTCTGAAGTTACAGCAGCATTGAAGAAAGTGACATGACTATTTTTTACTCTTACAATTGTTGCAGCATCCCAGGGTCACGTGATCAAAAAAAAATCCGGATGCTTGGCAATGGGTTCCTATTGATGATGGTTGCGGATTCCTGGAGTCACGTGATCACCTGTTTTTTTGACCTTCCAGCAAGCAGAGTCCATGGGGAAACCAGCTCTCACTTAACAACTGTGTTACTAACTGAACAACTGCACTGGTTCTGTGATGACCCAGGGTGGGATACAAAATAAACACAGTCACAAAAAAGAGGTGAAGCCCCTTTTATTCCTTCACTTTGCTTCCAAGCTCCAAATATCCTTGACTGGAGACAAAAAAAAACTCCCACACAAGCAGTTACAGGGAGGAGGAAATGTCATTTAAATTATAAAGAGTAAAAAACAACACAAACCAGGCAAGATAGGGGCTTGAAGACGTCCACAGATATCAGAACACACACTGGGAAGGATGCCAAACTCAGAGAGGAACAATAAAGTAGAGATATTTCCATGCTTTGTTTCCAGCACTGGCCCGTACGCATGTCCATCCTCTTATCCAGTGGTCACAACTGCAGCCCATGAAGAGGATCAAGGCCCTCTCCTCTCCCGTAGACCACGTCTCTCCCTTATCCTTTCCTCCCTGCCCTAGGATGGAGAGGGGATGGGCCTGGGTCCTCCTCTGACTGCCCAGATGGCCTCTGCCCTTCCCCAGCCTCCTCCACAACCTCCGGAGCCACACTTCCACTCCCTGTCGGCTGTTCCTCCTCTCCCCCAGAGTCAGTCTCCACCAGGGCCATGACAGGTTCACTTTAAAAACTGTGACAAGGGAGGTCGTGAAATAGGGCAAAATTCACTTAACAATGTTTTCACTTAGCAGTGGCAATTTCGGGCTTTAATTGCGGTCATCTTTTTTCACTGCCGTTGTAACTTTGAACAGTCACTTTTGTCAGTCAAGGACTACCTATACAAAGCACCCACACGATTGAACTAAAAAAAAAGTAAAAAAAAAATGAATATATAAAGAACTATTTCTCATTTCTGGAAGTGGGGGATCAAGATGGAAAGTTGGGCATTTTCCAAATGAAAAATGTTTCCCCATCCCTCTGATAGGATGACATGGAGCAAATGGACGGGATAGCACCAACACGATCATGAGAATATGCTAGCAAGAGCGTGAATACCAGATAGTCCTCCTTGCCTATAGGGTTGAAGGGGAAGGGGTACATCTAAAGACAATCCATAGTTGGCGGCAAGAGGGGCAGATAGAGCTTTGCAGGCATAAAGGACTGAAATAAACCTCGAAGGAAGAATGAGAGGAGTGCTGCTCTAAAGCTGGGAAAAGCAAGGAAATAACAACTATGTTTTTGCCAAGCAAATAGTAAGGATCCCAAACATCAAGCTTAGGAACCAGGTGATGAGATTCTACCACACCTGACACACCAATTTCCAGTTCCTCTAGTTCTGTGTTGGCGAACCTACACCATGCATGCCGGAAGTGGCACCCAGAGCCATTTCCCTCGGCACACAAGAGGTCGCCCAGAAGAGGCCCACTGCGCATGCATGTGCACACCATCGCCCGACAGGTGATTGTCGACAGCGCATGCATAGGGGGTGGGAGGGGGCATGGGAGATGTGCAGGGATGGGATTCAAATTTTTAACAACAGGTTCTGTGGGCGTGGCTCAGGTGGTGAGCGTGGCTTGGAGGTCATGTGTCTGGGTGGACGTGGCTTGGTGGTCATGTTATTGGCTGGTGTGGCCAACTCAATATCACTCATATTGAGACACGCATCTCCTCACCTGGCCTCTCATGACTGTGGGGATGCTGCAACAGTTGTTAAGTGTGAAAAATGGTCATAAGTCACTTTTTTCAGTGCCATTGTAACTTTGAATGGTCACACCACACAAGCAAAGTACCCAGCAAAGGAGGGGAAAAAAACTCCAGAAAAGTTCCTGAGACAGGAAGTCTAGTCCTGCCAAGAATGTAAAAAGGGTTAACGGAGAGGCAGTTTCTGTAAGCAACACCAGAATGTTTCCTTCCTGCCTTCCTTACAGGATTAGGCCAGTAATTTCTTCTAACAACCGGTTCTCTGAACTGCTTAGAATGTTAACAACCGGTTCTAGCGAATAGGTGCGAACTGGTAGAACCCCACCCCTGGAGACGTGTGCACATGTGCAGAGATGCGCAGTGCCGCAGGGGTATCTCACGCGCATGCGCAGAGACACGTGGCACATGAAGGGATCGCACGTGCATGCGCAGAGATGCATGGTGTGCGAGGGGCGGGTCGCATGCGCATGCGCAGGGGGTGGCTAGCGCGCATTGCCTCTGGGTGCTGGCGTGCAAGTGAGCGCAAGCAAGCGAGCGCGCATGCAATTATCTGCACGGGAGCTGAAAAAGATTAGCTACCACTGCTCTAGTTATTAGGGGGGAGGAACTTTCATGTGTAGATCAATCAAAGAAGGGCCATGTGGGTCTCTCTTTACAAAATATAACAGGTGTCTATCTAGAGAGCAAAACCTTTCAAATCTTCCAGTCGACAACACTCAGTCACAGTGGTCACCAGAGTGCTATTTTCCCATTATAGCAAGATTTATGGCCTTTTTAAGAGCAACTGCTGCAATTATCTTTCAATCCGCACCGATAAGATGATTTCTTCAAACAAACACGTCCCTTTGTTTTCATTTGCTGTGGATGCATCTCCTCTTCAGCGATCGGCAACAGGCCGCTCTTACAGTATTTAGAAAAAGGCAAAGGCATCCAAAAGAAACCGGATTTAAATTTTAGATCGCAGGGTGGGAATGATCGTCTGTGCATTGTTTCGATGGGGCTTTTAAATCTTGAGCACCCCTCTGGAACGTCAGCAGTGTGTCTTCTTCATGTGCATATCTGCATGCTAATTCGACCATATGTAGCCAGCTAGTGTAGTTAAGAGCGGCTTCCCCTGGTTACATTTTTCATCTAATTATATTTGTACTGTGTAGGATGCATGCAAATAAAATGAGAGCCAGAGTACAAGGTATTCATATGGAGCCTCTGCGGCGCAGTGGTTAGAATGCAGTACTGCAAGCTACTTCTGCAGCCAGCTGCCTACAATTTGGCAGTTCAAATCCCACCAGGCTCACGGTTGATCAGCCTTCCGTCCTTCCAAGGTCAGTAAAATGAGGACCCAGATTGTTGGGGGCAAAAAAACTGCTTAGAGGGAGCTGTAAAAGCATTGTAAAGTGGTATATAAGTCTAAGTGCTATTGCTATTCATTCCTTATGCATTGGGTCTGCTTGGCTCCTGAATCTGTAAGGAAATCGAACAAAATAAAAACGAAACCCAGAGCTACCAAAGGATTGAAGTGTTTTGCTGGACCAGCCTCCTGAAAAGGTCATTCTCTAAAGGTCAAGCGAGGTCCGATGAGAGGGGAAGAATCTGAAGCATCCTTGGAAAAGAAACAGACCGAGTTTAACTTGACGGTATCTCTCCTTTGGGTGTATTAAAATGCAGATGAGTTGCTTGCCTTCTTAATGACATCTGAAAATATTTTGAAGAGGTCGTGGAAATAAATGGGCCCTCTGTTAGAATTAGACAGTAAATATGCTTTTTATGCCCAATTTTTTAAAGAAAAAAAATGTGTCAGTTACTAGTTGTCTGCTGATATGCACTATCGAGTCACATCTGCAAAATAAGGGATATAATTCTTACGAAAATATTTTAAACCAAGGTTTTACAACGGCAAAGAAAAATGTGAAGTAAAATTGGACTTCAAATTTGATTAGGATCCTTTTCTTTCTTTCTTTCTATCCATCTACCAACAGTACCTACCTACCTACCTATAATATATCATCCATTTATCTGTCAGTCTATCTGTCTGTCTGTCAGTCTATCTATCTATCACCTTAAATAGATAGATCACCATTATCATCTATCATCCATTCCTCTCTCTCTTTTTTCCTTCTATCACCTATCTATCATCACTATCTGTCATCCATCCATTCATCCATCCATCCATCCACCTACCTACCTACCTATAATTTATCATCCTGCCTGCCTGCCTGCCTGCCTGTCTGTCTGTCTGTCTGTCTATCTATCTATCTATCTATCTATCTATCTATCTATCTATCTATCTATCTATCTATCTATCTACCTATCATCCTAAATAGATAGATCTATCACCATCATCTATCATCCTTCTCTCTATCTATCTTCTTCCGTCTATCACCTATCTATCATCAGGATCATCCATCAATCCATCCATCCATTCATCTACCTACCTGCCTACCTACCTACCTTCAGTATCCATTTATCTGTCAGTCTATCTATCTATCTTTCTATCTCCCTATCTATCACCTTTATTCCATCTATCTATCTATCTATCTATCTATCTATCTATCTATCTATCTATCTATCTATCTATCTATCTAATCTATCTATCTTATATGCCACTGATTTTGCCAAGAGGTGATTCTAGTTATCTTAGAAGTAAAAACACCAATGCAAGACATTAAAATGTTAAAAGGATGGATATTAACATTAAAATTAACAAAGATGGCTAAGGAAGCAAGCAAAATATAAATGAGGTAGAGGTAGAATTTTCCACAACCGCCTCCAGTATGGAGTTGGTTCCACTGGGGCCCCAGGTCAATCAGCAGAGTCCGGTTTGAAGACCCTCTTGGAAAGGGTCATTTTCTTTATCATCGACGGATTTTTGAGTTAAAAAACACCAACCACTTGCTTCCACCTGCTACAGCGCAGAAAAACAGGCTGTGAGCAAACTATCCATGGAGTTTTTTAGGATGTCAGTTGCACCCCTGGAAATTGCAGATCCTGTGTGTGAGATACAACTCTAGGTCAATCCAAAAAGGAGGCCTGCTTGCAACTCGAGGGCATCCAAAAAATATCCTTGATACACGCAAGGCATGAAGCTATAACTAAACTGCCAAGGGTGAAGCCAGTGAACAGGTGTAATCGTGGCTTGACGTTGCTCTAAAGGGCCTCGGGCATGTAACCACCTCAATTCCCCTTTTATTTAAGTTCATTGAGTGTGGTTTGCTCCTAGTTAGTGGAACTAATGGCTGCTGGCTAAGTTTGGTCAGAATAGGGAAATATGATTTGCCTTGAAGCCGGGAAGGAGGGAAGGAAGAGAATGAGAGTGGAAGGGAAAAATAAGGGCGAAAAATATGATATGAGCCACGGTGGCGCAGTGGTTAGAGTGCAGTACTGCAGGCTACTTCTGCTGCCTGCCGGCTGCCTGCAATTTGGCAGTTCGAATCTCCCTAGGTTCAAGGTTGACTCAGCCTTCTAGAGTTAGAGTGGGCTGTAAAGCATTGTGAAGCACTATATAAATCTAAGGGCTGTTGCTATTGCCCTTCCTTCTATCGATCATCCATCTGTTTGTCCATCCATCCATGATGTGCAGTGGTTGGAATGCAGTATTGCAGGCTGACTCTGCCCACTGCCCAGCAGTTTGATCCTGACCAGCTCAAGATTGACTCAGCCTTCCATCCTTTCAAGGTGGGTAAAATGAGGACCCAGATTGTTGGGGGCAAGAGGCTGACTTTATAAACTGCTTAGAGAGGGCTGGAAAGCAGTGTGAAGCGGTATATAAGTCTAAACGCTATTGCTATTCCCAAGGATCACATCAAGCCATGCTTTGAGGTTACCCCTTACCAGCTTATAGTGGTTCCATACAGGTAGTCCTTGACTTACAATCATTTGTTTAGTGGCCGTTCCAAAGTTTCAACAGCACTGAAAAAAGGGACAGATGAAGTTTTCCCTATTTATGACCGTTACAGCATTCCCATGGTTACATGGTCATAATTCAGGTGCTCAGCAACTGGCGTGATTTAGGAGAGTGGCACTGTCCCGGGGTCATGTGATTACCATCTGTGTAACCTTTCCATCTGGCTTCCAACAAGCAAAGCCAGAATGACTGAGCAGAATAACAAGAGTTGGAAGGGACCTTGGAGGTCTTCTAGTCCAACCCTTGCTCAGGCAGGCAACCCTATACCATATCAGACACAGGGTTGTCCAAGTCAATGGAGAAAGTTGGATTCGTGTTGCTCGCTGAACAACTGCAGTGATTCGCTTAACTGTGGCCAAAAGGTCATAAAATGGGACACCACTCCCTTAACCGATGCCTTGCACGGCAACAGAAATTCTGGGCTCAATTGTGGCCGTAAGCCAAGGACTTACATGCATGTCGTACTGCATGGTTGCAAGCTTGCGAAGGAAGCCTTAAATGTTGGCAGGAACCCACCGCCTTCTCTAGGCAACCCAGAGAAAAGAAGCTTGAAGTCTGGTAAGTCGTGTAATGCGCTCCATGGATTATATATTTGGTCCTTCTGTTTGAAGCCAGGTGGTATGGAAGAGCCAGGTGGACTTAAAATTGTCAGTTTCAAACAAGGCTGGAGACGGAGGGAGGAGGTGTTGGGAATAGGAGGAGAAACATGTGTGAGAATGGGGAGAAAGTTACGCACTCCAAAAAGCTGCTGACTATGGAGGGGCAGGAGCCACGAGGAAGGAATGTGAGCCCTCCACATGCCTTCTAGCAGACCTGAGGTGCTTCTCTTTTCTATTGATTTATTTATGCATTTTCCTTTAACATATATAAGTGCTTAGTAAGCATTGTATTGCCTGAGTCAATTTACAAATATATAGTAATAGCAGTAGTAACATCCTTTACTTAAAGGTATAGGTTTCCTTCGCACATCCATGCTAATTGTTTCCACCTCTAGAGGGCAGTGCTCATCTCCGTTACAAAGCCGAAGAGCCAGCGCTGTCCGAAGACATCTCCGTGGTCATGTGGCTGGCAGGACTAAATGCCTTTGAAGGCGCACGGAACGCTGTTCCCTTCCCACCAAAGGGGGCCCTATTTTTCTACTTGCATTTTTTTACATGCTTTCGAACTGCTAGGTTAGCAGAAGCTGGGACAAGGAACAGAACTCAATCCTTTATTCTCCCACTTTCTAATTTCTGCCTTTGTTATCTAACCATTGGTAAAAAGTTAAAAAGTATCCTGTGTCTTCTTTGTCCTATCCATTTCCGCACGGTCTAATATTTTTCTAATTATATTTTCCTCTACAGGGATTTCCTCATTCTTCTGATACTGTGCAAATACAATTCTCGCTGCCGCCCAAACGTATCATGTTAAATATATCTACATATCTTCCCTTTATCATATTTTATGGCAGTATAGCTAACAAATCAATAATATAAATATAAACTGCCAAAACTACTGTTTTTGTTTCCAACGATTCCTATAAAACTAGAGGAAAAAAAATACTTTTGATGAATTAAATACAATAGGAGGTGCTTCTCTTTGTTGTGCCTCGTTGTGACTTGAAGCATTTACAAACAACCCAGCCATTCCTGAGCCATGTCTCCCCTGTGCTGCATCAAGCTCTAACCCTAACCACGAAAGCATCCATCAAGGAAGGGAAAGGGAGAAGATGGCTCCCATTTTTTTTCCAGAAAGCGTCAGCAAGAAACCCTGCAACTGAGCCACTGCCCAAGGAAGAACTCTCTGGTTGGGTGGGTGATGGGTAGAGATCTCCCACTGCCTCGCCCACCTCATTCCCAGATGCTCAGCCACTCCTTATCTTGGAATGGTCAGGCCAGAGGGAGACACACATGCCAAAGGACGTTGGACGAATAGAGTAGAGCAGGGGTCACCAAACTTTTGGATCTCAGGGACCACCAAACTCATAATTTTAAATCCCACGGACCAGAGACCCTGGGGAAAATCCCCAAAAAAGTCTGCCAGGAAATTCCCCATTCCGTTTTCCTACCAATCAATCATTTCTTATTAGGGATCGCAGGATACCATCTCCAGCTGCATTCTCAGGTGGGGAGAGAGAGAGAGACTTTTGGCTTCATGCAAGGAAAGCAGCAGAAGCCTTTCTTTCTCTCCCCCAAACTCCGCCAGATATGAGTCTCTGGGAGACTTGTTGTGCCGGCGCGGCCTCTTAGAGCAGGATGCCTTGCAGGGTCCCAAAGACTCATTTCTGGTGGAGTTTGGGGGAGAGAAAGAAAGACTTTTGCTGCTTTCTTTGCATGCAGCCAAAAGCAGAAGAAGAAAGAAGCGAAAAGAAGCAGCCCGGTGGCCAGGCGAGATGCGTGGGGCGAGTGGGGCAAGTTCCCCCCCTTCGCCCTTTCCTCACTCCCCTCACTACCTCGTGTTGTTTGCAAGGCAAGCGATACAAGCCTTGTGTTCCTGCGGGCCATGTGGGCGGCACAGTCTTGTGTTCCTGCGCAGCCTGGATTCATTGCTTTGGGGGTGACATTTCTCTGCAGACTACCAAAAATTTTTGGCGGACAATCAATGGTCCATGGCCCACTGGTTGGCAACCACTGAAGTAGGAGTAGGAGTAGAACATGGAATGGAATGGAATGGAATGGAATGGAATGGAATGGAATGGAATAGAATAGAATAGAATAGAATAGAATAGAATAGAATAGAATAGAATAGAATAGAATAGAATAGAATAGAATTCTTTATTGGCCAACTGTGATTGGACACACAAGGACGATGGCTCTCTTAGGTATACAGTTAGTCTTCGACTTCCAACCACAATCAGGACCAGAATTTTAATCGTTAAGCGGAACGGGTGTTAATTGAGCCGGGTCCAATTTTGCTATCTTTTTGGCCATGCTTGGGAAGCAAACCACTGCAATTCAGCAAATGGGGGGGGGGGGGGTTCATTAAACAAATCCGATTTCTCTCCCCCGTCCCCCGTCCCCCTGGTTAACTTGGCTTGTTGCGAGCTGAAACGGTGATTGCATGACCCTGGGATGCTGCAACCACTGTACCTACAAGCCAGTTGCCCAAGGGCCCGGATTTCGATCGTGTAACTGGGAGTATACTGCAATAGCCTTAAGTGTGAGGACAGCAGTAGCACTTAAGACTTATATACCACTTCACGGTGCTTCACATCCCTAAGTGGTTTACAGAGTCAGCCTCTTGTCCCCCAACAATCTGGGTCCTCATTTTACCCACCTCAGAAGGATGGAAGGCTGAGTCAACCTGGAGCAGTCAGAATCGAACTGCTGACAGTGGGCAGAATTAGTCTGCAATACTGCAATCTAACTAACCACTGCACCACCATGGCTCTTGACTATAAGAGTAGGATGGTTGCAAGTCACTTTTTTCTATGACATTGTAACTTCAAAAGGTCACTAAATAAATGATTGTAAGTTGAGGACTATCTTTATAGATCACAAATTTAGCCACAACTTAATAAGACTCCTCAGCTTAATCCAGCTACTGTATCAGCCAGTGATGTCAAACCCATGACACGCACATCAAAAGGGACACATCGTGAAGATTTGGGTGGCACACCAGCATTTACTACCACCCAAGAATGACTGTACTCAAAACCACACCCCGTTCTCGTGCATTTTTTGGAGGCCCGTGTGTAAAAGGAGCGTCCAGATCCTCCGAAAATGAGGTGATTTCACGCATGTTCATTTTTTGTAATCATTTCACATTATGTTAGCCAGGTGGGAGGGTGGGTTCTGTTTTGTTTTTCAAATAAATGAATAAATATGTAAAAAAAATTGCTTCTCTTTTGTTTGGGGGCATGGTGGATGTGCATAAGACGCCAGCTCAGGATTGAGTTGGGCGTTTTCTGAATTTTTGACAGGCTGAGCGCAAAAGGTTCGCCGTCAGTGATATATAATAAGCTCAGAATTCAAGCAGTCGTGTTTCAGCCGAGAAGGGCTTGGACCGCTCAAAATAAGGGGGCTGGCCACCCCGAAATGGTTGGGCACACGAGAACATCATTTCCTGGGACATTTGCTGCAGCAAAGGTGTAGCAAAAAGAAGAAGAGGGCGCTAAACGGTCAGCACTGTCACTAGGCAACATTCTTGGATGGTGCCTGAAGCCATTTTGTTTCTTTTATTTCATTCACTGGTTTTGGTCTAAGCTGTCCTAGGGGGCTTTTTTGGGGGGCTGGAAGGGGAGGGGAAGGTAGGATCAAAGCACTTAAAACTGATTTGTTTTATTGGCTAATTAAATTCCCTGCTCTCACTTAGGCAAAATTGAACAACATTATTCAGTCTCTGATCGTCTCCTCCTCCTCCTCCTTTTGCAATTTTGTTCAGGCGGCTTTCCCACCGATTTTGATAAATAAAACCAATAAATAAATGTTCACAGTGCACGAGTGGGGCATACAAATGCCTGCTAAGGATTTGTTTAGAACCCTTTTGTTTTACTCTACTCCAGGTATTTAGTTTTGCTTTGATACTCTGTTAAAAAGAATAATAAGATTATTTATTGGTTACGATTTGTTTGTTGAATTCGGGTGGCAGACATTAATGCTCCCATCCCCATTTCCCCCCACAAAAAATACCCCTGTGAGGAAGGAAGAAGCTCTGGGCTGAGACATTATAATTCTAAACGAATTGTATTCCAAAGAAGAAGCTGTGTAAACACATTGTAAAAGATAAAACATAAATATTTTTAACCAGAGTTCCCAATTTCTACTTTTCTCAGTCCTTGTGGAGTACAGTAATCATTTTAAAACTTCATTTATGTTTGCTGCTTGGAATTCAGAAAAAAAGGGGAAAATAAAGTATTTATAGATCATGATTTATCTCTTATAGCTTTTATGTATATTGAGAGAATATGAACAAAGAATTGTCCAACCACACTTAGCCAATAAAGAAGTCTATATTCTATTCTATTCTATTCTATTCTATTCTATTCTATTCTATTCTAAAATAACAGCGTTGGAAGGGATCTTGGAGGTCTTCTAGTCCAACCCCTTGCTCAAGTAGGAGACCCTATACCATTTCAGACAAATGAATGTCCAGTTTCTTTTTAAAAGCCTCCAGTGATGGAGAATCCACAATTGGGCTGGAAAGCTATAGGTTCAGAGTCCCATTCTTAAATTTTAATTCATGGTCCAGACCTGAATTTGGGATTAACATGAAGCTAAATTTGGGGTAAATCCATATAAGACAATATTATCAGAACAAAATTAAGTTATTAACCAAAGTTCCATTGCTGCTTTCCAACTTGATCAGAAATTTCTGAACAGAAATAAACTGCTCTGAGCTGAGATAGTAAATATTTTTAATATTAGCTTCATCCAATGGGGATAAACGCAGAAATCTGAGTTTTAAAGATTGTGAAATGTCTCATAACTCTGCAGTCCATGCTCTGTATAGAGAAAAAAGCAAAGTGATAACAAACAATGCTTCATATCTTCTGGACTAGCCATCCTGGCATTCATATTATACTTTCAACCCAAAATACGTTTTTTTATGAATGGCCACAAAATATAATCCTTGGGCAAATGCCCAGGCATAATTAGCACTTCCTCAGATTTTTCCAGCCAAACAATAATAGTGATAGAAGCGATAACCATTTGATTTATAAGGCTGCTAGTCAAAACTAATGCAAGGAAATCCGACCAATTCCAATCACGTTGATCAATGCACCTTCTTCTCAGAACTGAGAAATGCCAGAACTAGACTAATAATTTCCGGGTGCCCCCAGAATCATTTCTCACCAACAAGATTTAAAAAGTTTTTGTTTTATTTTATTTTTTTTATAAACAGGAATTCTTTCCGAATCTGGAGCCAATGTGATCCGAACTAGCGAGAGCATCTTTCTCTAAATGAGCAGGGGAACGCCCTATATCAGCTTAAGTCATTGTGATGCCATTTTATGGCGTTGTGCTGCCATTTTAGTAGTACAGATACCCGGTGCCTTTGGGAGGGGGGGAGAGAAAAAAGAAAGAAAAACCATCTCCTTTTGCAAGCTCCTCCGGTTTATTTCGTTCCTGCTGGCTATGTTGAGTTCAGCGCTTTTAAGTTTGCAGGGCAGAAAGTCAACGAGGGATCTACTACGGGGACCCCGCCTTAACTCTCCGCAGTCGAGATAGTTTAGAGACATGTGGAAATACCCTTTGCGCAGGTATATAGAAAGTGGAAGGACCACTACTCCAGCCCTGCCCCACCCTACACCACCATAAAAGCAGGTCGTATTTCTCGAAAAAAGAAGAAAAAGGAAAATACTGACTTGATTTCTGGCTTCCCCCTGGAAGAAACAGTTATCAAATTTTACTAGGGCCGTTTGTTTCTTTGTCTTTCTTTGTTTCAAGAGTATAGATGCCAACAAGTGAGCTGTTTAAGGAAACCTTGGGTGCTCTTCGGTGGAAGCTAACGGATCGAAGCGTGACTTTGCCCTTCCGCGGTGGTAGATGTTTCCTGAGGGGTAGCACACCCTACTATTTCATTTTATTTATTAGGAAGCCCACCCAAAGCAATTAACGCTGCAGCAGCCCCTCCACTCAATTTCTGAGATTTAAGAGGCGATCAATTCCCTCTTCGTGTTCTCTGCCATGTCACTCCCACTTTTGTTTTTTTTTGTTTTTTGTTTGTTTGTTTGTTTGTGGTTTTTTTTTTTAAGACGGAGCTCTTTGGGGTTGGTTCTCTCTTTGCTCCTTTTTAATTTTTTTTTTTTTTAAAGTACGAATCATTTCTACAGGCTGGTTTTTATGGCACACGCGTGTTCTTGCACGTGGGCAGAATTCAGAACTTCGCATAATGCCCCCCCCACATCCTCTTAAACATATCACACGTAGGTGCTCCATACTCCAAAAAAAAAAAAAACCAAAACCCTGAGTATGGAGCACCTACAATTCCCCCCCCTTCCTCCTCTTGTCCATCCTACCCACCCAAGGGGACCGCCAGGTTCCCTTACGCTTCCAGGCTTATGGATGTTTTAAATGCGATGCTTCGTTTCCCCTCGGAGTCCAGGGCACCTGTTTGCAGCTGAAGCATTTTGAGATTTTTGCGAAATGAAAGGTTGGCCTGGTCTCCCCACCACCACCACCAAACCCCACCCCCCAATCATCAGCACCGTGCACATCTCAAGCGCTCAGCAACTGCACACTGACTGGGCAACGCCTGATTCTGTGAAACCTCCTTCGACGGGCAGCTAGCATCGAAATAGGATAACTAAGTTGAATAAAAATGGCAAAACCCAGGACCTGGATAGACTCGCTGCAGCACTTTTGGACCATCCTCATTTGTAGAGTGCTCTTTTGGGGGAAAAAAGGAAGGGACCGGAGGGGATTCTTGCAATCCTCAAACTTTTGAGGCTCTAAAGGTTTATTTTTAATATAGGCTGCTATGAACGGTACAAATAAAAGCATAACAAAGAGGCAGCCAGAACAAAAGCATTAATTACACTGGTTAAGCTTGTAGGAAAGGTGTGTAGCAAAATAAGGTGTGTGTGTGTGTGTGTGTGTGTGTGTGTATGGGGTCTTTTAAGCCATTTTAAATGTTGCAGTGAGAAGCCATCTCTGAAAAGCCTGGATTTAAATGATTATAGATTATTGCAAGAATATTGCTGAAAATTAATAGTACGTCCGTTAGACTGACTTGAGTAGCTTGTAAAATAAATATTGCTCCCATTAAGAAGAGAAATCACTCTTGGCTAAAAAAAAAGTTTTTAAAAGATGGTGGTTAGTTTAGATTTTGTTTTAAACCCAAACCAATAATATTAATTCCAAAACTAGAACACATACTGATGTTTCTTAAACAGGTTGGTTTTTTTTCTCCCAAAAAAATAAATTGCTACATGTACAGAGAAATTTAATACACTCTAGCACTGTTTAAAATGCTCTACAACATTTAAATTACCAGTAATTCCCACATTTTAACAATTCCTGTTTTAAAAAGATTTATACCAGCAAACCAAGATATAGAAGATGATATACATCTATTAAATACTCGAAAGTTTAAAGAAAGAAATGCAATGTCTATAAGGAAATAGCAGTTTTAAAGTTTTTCCACTTAAGATCAATATGGAAAAAGCTTATCAAAGACAAAAGGTTTCCATTTTTCTCCCTTAAGTGTATGCATCTCCACACCCTTCTGTGTATGTGCTTCTTAAACAAACCACCAAAAAAAAAAAAATCCGTCTTCCATAATGTGCAAAACATACATCACAAAGAAATGTGAACCATAATAGGTGAAGTACACTCAAAATGACACTTGTGACCTTCAGTTAAGACTGTATAATAAGAAAGCTACTAGAAGTGATTCCAAAAGAGAATAGGTGATTTTTCCCATCGTATATTTTGTTTCTGAACGCTTATACAGTTTCCTACCCTCATCAAACAAAGGAAAATAATTTGGAAAAACACAGCATTAAAAACTGCAGGAATCATTGAGACGTCTGTCACGGAAGGGACAGTGGCAATAAGTCCTTCCATCTTTACATGTGGATTTCATTGTCTTTTCTCTTTGGTAAAACTGAGGAACTGCTCAGTGGAAATGCCCTTCTAAACCAGGCTAAACACACCTACACAACTGTTGGATCACACAGCACCAGTTTGTCAAGCCAGCTATCATATATATATTCCAAAACAAGGAAAGATATGGAAGATGATAAAGCAAATATTCAAGTCTGCAGCTTTTCTGTCTCTGGAGCATCACCTCCAAAGTGAAGCGAGAGTCCTAAATCTCTCTCTTTTTCTCTCTCTCTTACCAGGAATGGTTTAAAATGGAAACACTTCCTTCGGTCCAGTTTATTCATCAGGATAAAATATGTTAAGGAGGAAAGAAAAATTCCTAGGTTCACTTGATCGAACAGCAGTCATAAACTGGGGTCTATCTATACATCAACCAGTCACAGCACTTATAATAAATATATTTCTTGGGTCATTTTAAATGGTTGGGAAATTTACAGCTTTAACGTACTGATTTATCCCTTACATCCAATACTATTAAAGATCACTAAGCAAGCATTACATCCATTTGTTTCCATAGTTTTCACTTAATAGAAGGTAAGAAAAAGAGAATGAATCTTCTCAGAAACCCAAGAACAATTCCAGAAGATCAGGTATGAATTTCGTATTTTAAAATGAAAGACCTTTATCACATTTCCAAGAAAACCTTTGAAAATATAAAGCAAAATTAACTAAAAAATAAAGCATGGTATATATTCGACCACTAACTCAGATTGTAAACTCATTTTACCAAAAAAAAAAAAAAAGGTCTTTTCTATACCTTTTAGCCAATGATAGGAGCATCTTTAATAAAGCCAGCAAGTTATCACTTAGAAACTTGATACTTCTGACTCCTACTAGATTTTAAAAAGCAAGCAAGTCCAGTGGGGGTCTTTTTAAAAGCAGACAACAGATGCCCCACCCTGCAGCTATTAAAAAGGAAAAAAAAAAACGCCAAAAAAGAAAAACATGATCGTTTAAATACATCGTTGGCTATCCTCCTATATTAATTTCCCATTTCTTTCTAAACATTCCAAACCGGTTTCTTTGTAACTCGAATAAGGAAGATGCTGAACAGTTAAGACTGAGTCTTTTTAAATGTGTGTGTGTGCGCACACACACACACACACATATATATATACATACATTAGAGAAATAATATACATATACATACATTAGAGAAATAATTTCCTAATCTGAGGATTATTAGAGAATTGAAACAATAACCAACCTTTTAAGGGCCAGCCGCAGCTGCGATATTTTTAAATGCCTGCTATCTGGTTCTTTAGGCAGCTCGATTCTTCTGCAACGAATGCTCAGTTTTTCTTCTTAAGGGGTGGTGGTAAAAAAAAAAAAAAGCCCCTTCAAGCTCTGATATAGCTGAGACAGCAAAGAGGGCAGCAAAACAATAAGGCAGCTGTTCTCACAGATGAACACCACTGGCAGGCAAGCATCTATGGCATTTGCTCGGGGGCGTTCTAGACCAAGGAGAGGACTGGTGTGAAACCAGTTATGGAATAGAGCGTCTATAGGTTAGAGAAGGATATTTTATTGTCAGCGGAATGTACCATGTAAGATTTAAGAGTGGGGAAGGGGGGGGGAGGAAGGCAAGGAGATGCGAGGCAAGCAAAGAGAAAGATTTGGCGTACGTTCCTCCCAAGTAACCCCCCACACACACACAGTCACTGCAATTACTCTGATGTGAATTTTTGATGACTTCCGACATCTTGCATGCTTAATAACCATTTCAGCTGTCATGTTTGGTTAATGTGGAAAATGCGTCTCTGCTGCACCGGAGGTGCAGGGCTGTGGCCACAGATTGTAACACCACTTTTTGTGAAGCTATTCTCTTCAACGGGGCATCACGAGAATTTGCACAGCGCAGGAAGCTGGAATCAGAGGTAGCTCGGCATCAGAGACAACCAGAGCACCTCTGCCATCTTGGGAGCGTCGCAGGAGTCTCTGGAACAATGCATACCTTCGCCCTGGACGAGGGCTGGCACCTTTGTTCATTAAAACTAAGATGCCTGCACTGTGTTCTCGGTGGCGTGGATGCCATGTTGGTAAATGCACATTCAAACCGGGGGAGCTGCCACCGAACGACGCCGAATAATAAATATGGCATTGTGCATGTCTGCATTTTAACCATGTACATACACACACACACACACATGCATTCCAGGCAGACATAAAGGAATAAGGGCACAACGAACATTGTAAAACATGGAGGTAACAATGCTGCAGGAAATGCAAAAAAAACCAAAAAACCACCACCACCACCACCACAAAAAATACATGTGCAATGTACGGACAGGGGGAGATTTATTATACACCTATAACAAGAACAATGAAATTGAGTTCTATAGATAATTAACAAATGAAGGAGAGGAAGAAAAAAAATACCCTCTCTGGGTTTAGCGTCGTTATTAGTAGGAAATTCTATTCGGGAGGAAGGACACGGATACAAGGATGTGTAAGAAGAAGAAGAATGCGAAGAAGAGAGGTGGGGGCGTGGAAGAGGACCAAGGAAGAGGCTGAAATGGACAGTCACCCCATGATTCAAGTCAGGCCAGGCTGTACCAAAAGTCAGGTGATGGCACCATCATGACAATGCAGAAATCCGGAGAACAATCGAGAAGTGGGTGTTCCCCCTCTTTCTTTCCTCCATCCTGCCTCACCCCAGCTCCAAGGAGCATCAAAGTGTTAACAGATGTAACTGCAAAGATGCCGGATGCAAGGCCGGGAATGGTGTGTGTGTGGTGGTAGGGGGGGTGTTGGGGGAGTTGGAAGCATTTTTACAAAGCACGGCTAATGGCTCTCTGCCCTCCATTAATGCATTACACTCATAATTGATGCGGCTCTTTTCACCTGCCCCGAGAAAGACCCGGCTTCTATTTGTCTTTTGTTCCATTTCGTGCAGACAGGCAAGACAGTAGCCGGGAGACGAGACCGCCTTGCAAGGAACAAGGTGGCTGATCCGTGGCAAGGAGTCCCATTTCCAATCCAAGCCGTTCGGATTTATGCTAAAAAGACACACGCGCCGAGAAAAAATACCTCTACGTGACTTTGTTTTGGAGTGGGTCTCAAAAGAACTGGGTGGCTCGATCCATTAAACTGATTTTTTTTTTTTTTTAAAAGCAGGTAGAATAGGTTAGGCTCAAGACTGATTCGGGCTTAGCAGGTCCAAACTAGCATTTTAAATAGTTTGCAAAGAATTAAATAAAGCTAGCGAGATACAGAAGGGTGAGGGAAGAGTCCTAATACGCTTACCTTTAAGCCATCTCTATTGGGGGCATGTGGACATGCATCTGCTAAACTGAATACTCCCCATACAGGCATAAGATTAACCTGAGAAGAGTGCACTATAATATGTAGTTATCTCAATTTAACTAAGGCAAAAAATGAGAGGTAAAACGTATGGTGCAACAACACAACCTTCCGTAAATTTTATGATTCTGACAACGTTCTTAACAGAGAGCATAAGCCAGAAACTCTGAAGCTTAACTCAACAAATGAAGGTTTCTGTGCAATACGGCCGTTTATGGTTGTGTGCCTCCTATTTGGAAAAGGCTGGCTTGAAACCTGCAGGAATGTCAAGGCAAGCCCTTACCTGCAACTGGCTAAAGCTACTAGAAAAGACAAGAGTCACTTTAAAGACATGGAATTTAGGGGCAAAGTTCCCACCTTTCACACTGTGAAGGACCTTGTTGGCAGTGACAAATGCCAGTTCTCCAGCCCTCCTTCACGGAATATCAAAGCTCCTGTCTTTTCCATCTTTGTAATTCTCACAGGAATTTCGAAACACTTTCGATTCCAAGTTACTTCCAGATTGCAGTCTCTTTTTTTTCTTTTTCTTTTTCTTTTGGAAACCGCTTTTGGACTTTGTGCTGGAAGTGGAGGGGAAAAAAAACAACCCAAACTTTGATTTGGGGTTTTGCCGATTAGATAGATTTGTAGTTATAGAAATGGCTGGTATGTTATGCTATTGTGTAAAAGAGAAAGGTTGAGGTTTCAGGTTTAGTACCTTATTCTTCTGCACCAAAAGGAACTGAAAAGTCAGCACCTTTCCTTTTTCTTTTTCCTCTCTATCCTACACTTTTCTCTTCTCCCTTTCCCTCCCTTAATTTTCCTTTCTTTTTTTCTTGTAGGCTTGTATTTTGATAAACTAATAAAATGGTGGATTGCAATCACCTTTAATGTATAGAGAATCTTGTGATGTGACTAGTATAAATATGAGATAAACAAGCTAACAAAGGCTTAAGGGTGTGGGTGGGTTCTAGTATTCATACATGACAGTATTCATACATGCCCATCAGAAGAAAAAGACAGAGAAATGGTGGACATCTTTAAAGATGCTGATTAGGCTAGAATTCTATATTTCAAAAGTATAGAGACAAAGATCCAGAAGGAAATTGCATAAAGGTTAAGGGAAATTAATGTCCGTGCTTTTTGGGGGGGAGAGGGGAACAAAAGGGATTTCCTTAGATCTACAAAATATAACCAACGCTTAACCTTTTGTTGGTTAATTACTTTCAGTGCATTTGTACAAGTGGTACATAGGCAATAAAGATATTCTGTTAACACTCCTCGCCCTCCAAACGGTCTTTATTAATGTACATTATCTCGTGCTATGTGGCACTAGCTTATATTTGTGAAAACGTGTTGATCATTTTGCAAATTGGAAATGCATTCTGTTAAAGCTTTGCAGTTTTTTGGAAACGGGAAACTGGTGAATGCAGACACTCCCACACGAAGTACAAATGAGAGAAATACAGGTGATGATTTGTTTCTGGTTTTATGCCCCCAACGCCAATGGTCAAGCAAAAACAAAAATTATCATTGATGGACTGGAACTCTATTTTATAAGGGGTGGGGGGGAAACTGGTGCCTTAGCTTAATAAGTAGGTAGCAAGCAGACAGGCAGAATACTAATACCAGAAATCCAAATTTCAATTCCAAACTCAATAAAGGTTCGTGAGCAGTCTTGAGCAACTGACTTATCTCTCAGTTGTAGTTTCTGATTTGTAAATTTGGCGGAATGGAGGAAATTGAATAAGAAAGAGGGAGAGGAATGCAACACAAAAAAGGACCACCTTAAATCTGACTTTCTAACTAATCATCTACCTTTTGCTTTGCCATTACATTGTAAGATGTAAGATGTGTTAATAACTTTTCATTTATAACATGCATTGTAAAATATCTGTAAATTAGAATATGGAATGTTCAATCCCTTTGTCACAGAGTAATAGCTGGCTTTTGGTAACATACTGCATTTCCTCCATTTGAAAGTAAAGCTTCGTCAGCCTGAAATTGTCTCTTGAATCAGAATGACCTGCTAGCATGTTATTCCTTTAGCAAAACCTATTTTTAATTGAAATAAATCCTGGAGGAAGAGGGGGCTTCTTTATCAGCCTCTTGGGATTTTATGTCACACTAATATGCTCAGAAGACAGGTCTTGTTTTTACAATCTCAAGGATGAATAGAGGATCTCTTACACAGATCTTTATAAAAGGAGAATCCTTCTAGGTGCTCCCCCCCCCAAAAAAAAAACAACCATCCCACAATAACCCAGCCCTGTTACAGCTGGGGTACAGAAAGGAAGAGAAGTTTCCCCTTTAATAAAACCTAACTTAGATTTTTTTTTCTTATTCTGATGGATTTAATTAGCAATCTATGATAATACAGGTTTATCAACCCATGCTCAAAAGTTTGTAATACAGTCAAGTGATTTCAAAATGCACACAAAACAATCCATTTCCTGTCTCAAGGGCAACTGGATTCTAGGCAATTTGATAACCAAATCAATTATGCAAACAAAGCAAAATGTCCGTGTTGCTTTTTTTCTTTGGCATGATTTATTTTAATTCTTCCCAAGACGACCGGGCCCCGATATATGACAGGAAGCAGAACGCAGGAAATTCAAGACAAACCATGAAGAGGGTGGTATTTACCGGGTAAGAAATTGAACCCATGTACACAGCAAATACCACTGGCGGCGGGCATAGAGGAAGAGAAGGAATAGGTATCTTTATTTTTTTTGTAAAAAAATATATATGAATAGACTCAATCCATTATGCTGGAAGAGTTTCAGAGCTGAATGTCAGGACTTCTGCTGTAGAAAGAGCAGATTCAAAACTCAGATCAGCAGATGGCGTTGAGGAAAATTCCTGCTTGAAAGCCAGAGAGCTGATATTCCAGCAAAGGATTTTTTCCACGTTGTTGTTCAAACTAGGGAAATGTCAAGCCTTCAAGGTGGTCCAGACCAGTGGTTCTTAACCTTTTTGAAAGAATCGCCCCCTTGAGCCATTGAGGAAGTTATCATCGCCCTCCTCCCCCAACATAACCTCTCAATCACAACACAGGGAAATAATTCTTCAATTTATGAAAACACATTTTTTGTTTTCTTTAAAATTGTCATCAGGAAATATCAACGCAAATAATTTATTTCCAGTCTTTTCCCCATATCTCAATTGTGTGAAAAATTCTGATGCCACCCATCACTTTACTCCCAAACTTTGTGATACAAGTATTTCATTATTATCTTATTTATTCAGGACACTTAAATGCAACGACCGCTGAAAACAAAATTCAATGGCAAGAAAATGAAATGCCCGGAAAAAAACCAGTAACGTGTAATGATTTAATTAGAAGTGAATTTTAAGACGCAAAAAGACATATAAAAAGGGCATAAGAACAAACAGCAATGCAGGAACTAAGAATTTCAAGACGAAAACTCTGAAACTAAATTAAGATTCGAGGAAAATATATATTCACGCACACTGTAAAAAGGGTTAAAAAGACACAGAGAAAAATTTTACAGAACATTTTAAAACACAGTTCAATCCACTAACAGCGACCGATCTGATGTTTTTGTATGACAGATATACAGCTGTTCACTGTACGAAAAAAGTCTCAAAAGTGTCCCCAAAACCTCTCGCTCCATCGCCCCCATATCACCCCCCTTCTGTTCTGTTGCCCCTTTTCGTTCCATCGCCCCCCTGAAAAATGAAATTGCCCCCCCCAGGGGGGGGGCGATATCGCCCAGGTTAAGAACCACTGGTCCAGACAAGCACCAACTGGGTGTACTACAATGACCTTTATGGATTGTTTCCCGTAACAGCATCTTACTGGTCTGGAAGCACTGCTCCCCCTCGCCCAGTAGTGGGATTCAACCAGTGTAACAACCGGTTTGGTGAGCTGCACGCGCAAGGTGCATTTCAAAATAGCAAGAAAACTTACCTGGGGTACTGCAGCCCCAGTGAGTACAAACAGCTTAGGTGCGGCAATCCATGCTGCCACGCCCATCAGCTGGGCTTCAAACAAAGGAAATATAGGACAGAACAGAGTATGGGGCAGGTGGGCGGGGCCAAACGACCGTCAGAACTACCGGTTCACCCGAAACTGTCTGTACTGGCTGAATCCCACCACTGCCCTCACCACGATATAAAAAAAGATGTTGAGACACTGGAAAGAGTGCAGAGAAGAGCCACAAAAATGATCAGGGGGCTGGAGGCTAAAACATATGAAGAACAGTCACAGGAATTGGGTATGTCTCTTTTAATGAAAATAAGGACTAAGGGGGTGACACGATAGCAATGTCCCAATATTTGAAGGGCTGCCACCAAGACAAGGGAGACAACCTATTCTCCCAAAGGACCTGGCAGCAGGATAAGAAATAATGGATGGAAGATCATCAAAGAGGGACCCAACCTAGAAATAAGGAGATATTTCCTGACAGTGAGAACAATTAGAACAGCTTGTCTTCAGAAGTTGTGGGTGCTCCACTACTGGATATTTCCAAGAAGAGATTTGTCTGAAAGGGTATAGGGTTTCCTGCATGAGCAGGAAGTGGGACAAAAGACTTCCAAGGTCGGGGTGGGATTCTACCGGTTTGGCCCGGTTCTATAGAACCGGTAGCACCGAAGAGCAGCTGACACCAAACCAGTCCTCTCTGAAGATCATCTTTTCTTTGGTTGGGTCCACCTGCCCGCCTGGGCTCTAGGCTGTCCTTTATTCTTACCTTAGCTGCTTTGCACGGCACAGCTGAGTGCCGCGTGTCAGTAGGGGATGGTGACTGCTTGCAAGAGAAGTTGTTTTGCAAGTACTGTGCGTGAACACAAAGTGCGCACGCATGCACAAAGCGCGCACGCTCACCGAACCAGTTGTTATGCTGGCAGGATCCCACCACTGTCCAAGGTCCCTGCCAAATCAGTTATTATGTTATTTACTTTTACTCTCCAGAAAACAAGAGAGCGATCTTTTTAAGGTGTTTCCCATGTCCCATTTGGTTCTGTGGGCTGAGATGCCTTCTGCATAATGTTTCTCTCCTGCACGCACTCTTCTCTTGTCTCCCATTCTCACACACCATTACAGGTGAGAAGGCTGGCTCTTTGACTAGCCTATCGAGGCCTTTATTCCCTAAAAGTAGGAAAGGCTGTAATAGAAGCTAAATTTGATTTAAATTGCTATTAAATAAATAATGCAACTCATGAAAACACTGTTAGGTTGGATTACTCCCGCATTTAATAATTTGGGTTGTTGGTTTATTTTTTCCAAATAAAAATCGCAAGCAGCAGATTTTGAAGAGATGGATGAATTCTTTGGGATCCACATGGGATCATTAGGTAACACAGCCCTAACACAGAAAGGGCTAGAGGGACAACCATTTCACCTGGCACAAGGAAGCTTCCTGTGTGTCTATCATATGCCCCATATTCTAAAATCTCAAAATAAAAGATTTCAGGGTTATCAGTTTAGGGCAGTGATGGCTAACCTTTTCCACATTGTGTGCCAAAAGTGTGCGTGTGCAAGCCCCCCCTTGCACATGCAGAGTTTGCATGTGCGTCCCGCTCCCCCTTGCACATGCAACACCCCTGCCCCCGCCCCCTTACCTGCACTGCACATGCATGTGCCTCCCAGCTGATTTTCGGCCCGTTTGAGGCTGTTTTTCACCCTCTCGGAGGCTTGAAGGAAGCCTCTGGAGTCTCGGGATGCTGAAAACGGGCCCGTTTAGCCACTTCCGGTATTTCCAGAAGGCCCATTTTTCGGCCTCCCGAGGCTGCAAAGGCTTCCCTCGAGCCTCCAGGAAGGCAAAAACGGCCTCAAACGGGCCGAAAATCAATTGGGAGGCGCACACAAGCATAGTGCAGGTAAGTTTGGCTGGGGCTCACATGCCCACACAAATGGCTCTGCATGCCACGTGTGGCACGCATGCTATAGGTTCGCCATCACGGGTTTAGGGTTTTCTCTAGTCCACTATGGCAACTTTACGACCTGTGGACTTCAACTCCCAGAATTCCTGAGCATGGCTGGCTCAGGAATTCTGGGATTTGAAGTGCATCAAATTGCAATAGTGGCCCAACCGCTGCTCTGGTCAGTTTTGTACAGAACAATATGAACTGGTGTAGATGGTGTTGCGTTACCAAATGAGGCAGCTTAACTCAATTCCATATGTGCATTGCTGGGCTAGGAATATGCAAGGAAGCTCCAATTTTCAAATTCTGATAACTGAGTTATCTCAGAGGCCCCGGATTGATTGCTCGTTATGGAGAAGGTAATGATATCTGAGCTTGGGAGGCAGGAGGGAGAGAAGCAGACTGGTGTGTTATCTGGACTACATTTGTTTAGAGAAAAAAAGCAGATGATTTTTTTTTAAAAAAAATCTCGAAATCTTTAAAAAATGGAGCCAACATTACAGGAAGCCCTCGACTTACAACAGTTTGTTTAGTGACTTATGACTGTTTTTCACACATGACCATTGCAGCATCCCCACAGTCATGTGATTTACATTTGGACACTTGACAGCTGCTCCATATTTATCACGGCCGCAGTGTCACCTGATCCCCTTTTGTGACCTTCCGAACAAGCGAAGACCATGGGGGAAAGCCAAATTCACTTCACAAACGCAGCAAAAGACATCGTAAAGTGGGGGGAAAACTCGCTTAACCCATTTCTCATTTAAAAACGTAACTTTTGGGCTGCATTGTGGTCATAAGTCGAGGACTCCCTGAACTGAAGAACAATGTGCAATGGCCATGTATAATTTATAAGAAAGACGTACACTTCAACGTCAACGAACGGTCGCAGGAGTTAAGTCTAATAAGCCAGAGGAACGTACTCCCGAGCCCAGAAAGGCCAGCGACCATTTCATCCAGAAAGCTTCATAAAGGCACAAATGCTGAACACCAAGAATCCACCCACGTCCTACATAGCAATGTGTTGTGGGAATGCAGAACGCTAACCCCAAACACGTTTCTGCTCGAGCTGCTGCAAATCCAAATGAACGAAGCAGATGACTCAAATTTCATTTGGACTGAACATTTGAAGAAGTTCCAGGGGCCACGTTCCAAAGGTAAAAGAAAATGATCTAGTTAGCATCAATATCAGCCCTTGGATGCAGCCTTTTAGGTTTGGGGGTTTGTTTGTTTTTTCCCCACCCCTTTGCAAACTTAAAAGTCTTATTGCTGCATAATCAGGATGGAGAGCCTCCCCTTTCTAACTGGCAAAACACACAAGACGTGATGACTGGGCCTAAAAAGGCAATGACAACGCTGGAAACTTAAAAGCATTTTTTAGAGTTGTGGTGCAGGGGACTGCAGTATAACCAAGGAGGGAACTCTCCCCCCCCCCTTTTTTTTTTTTGTAAGCCACAGGGGATCGTGGGAAGCCTCTGAAAAGGCTGGCATCGGCCTTGAAAACCCCACTCACCAATTAATGGTATCATTTCCCAGCCTGAATGGGACTTGCTCACAGTTCAGCAATCTCTCAGAATGGCTGCTTTTATAAGCGCAAGGCGAAAAGCAAGGGCCGGTTTTAATTAGAAGCCTTTTAACAAACGACCCAGGGTATTAAACCGTGCTCTTGCAATCAAAGTCATAATTGAGATGTAATCAAACAAAGAGTAACAAGTGTCCATTATGCAAAGGGGCATTGTTCTTAAAGGATCAGTCTTACTTAGAAAATTGTCGGTTTTGCAGAGAGAATTTGGGGTGTTGTTGTTTTTTTGTTGTTGTTGTTGTTGGGGAGGGGGTTGGGGGGGAGCCTAAATTAAGAGGTGCTGTGAATATGCAGAAGCTTTTTTTTTTTTTTTTAACCTGGTACGGCAAAAAGCAAAGATGGATCACTTTTAAAAACATCAGCTCTGGGTCAAATGGCCTGCATGCAGGAAAGTTGGGAGGATTTAAAGCGCAACCCAGAGTTAAGCTGTGATAAGATGGGCAGCCAATAAATTTTACAAATAAAAATTAAAAACTACTGTAGACTATCTTTGGTCGACAGGAGGGGAAACAATACTAAAATCTGGTTCCTACACTGAACCAGCAATGTAATGAGGCATTCACAAACTCTCCAGCCTACTTTTGATTAATGGAATAATTTTTGGATGTCTTCTTAATTCAGTGCTCTGTTCAGGCAGGAAACCCTATACCATTTCAGACAAAGGGATGTCCAATTTCTTCTTAAAAACCGCCAGTGTTGGAGCATCCACAACTTTTGGAGGCAAGTTGTTCCACTGATGAATTGTTCTAACTGTCAGGAAATTTCTCCTTAGTTCTAAGTTGCTTCTCTCCTTGATTAGTTTCCATCCATTGTTTCTTGTCCTGCCCTCAGGTGCTTTGGAGAACAGCTTGACTCCCTCTTCTTTGGGGCAGCCCCTGAGATATTGGGACACTGCTATCGTATCATCCCTAGTCCTTTTTTTTTCCTCATCAGACTAGACATACCCAATTCCTGCAATCATTCTACATATGCTCTAGCCTCCAGTCCCCTAATCATCTTTTTAGCTCTTCTCTGCACTCCTTCTAGAGTCTCAACATCTTTTCTCTTCAATGCATGGAAAGATGCTTGAGAGAAGTGGTTTTGACATCACTGCCCTTACTAATCACACTGTGAGACAGCTCTCTGCCATCATCAGGAGGAAGAAAATTACAACACATTCCCGGAGAATGCACAATGCAGTAAAGGATAGCTCAGCCAGCAGATAGTCCAAGAGCAGCAAAAGCAACCAGGGAAATGAGATCAAACAGGAAGTCTAATGCTTAGCGCCATCAATTAAGGTCCCACTGCAACATCTGCTGTGAAATTATTAATACCATCCACTTTGGCGTATTTTAATACAGATAATGAACCTGTCTAATCAACTTTTTCCAGATATCTGCAAAAGGTAGAAATGTCAAACTGGGATCTATCTTGGGGAAAAAAACAAACAACGTTAGTTCATTGCCAGGCTGGGCACTCCTTATAGAAATCAAATGACCGCAACGTTAAAACGGCTCTTTGACTGTTCAGCCAGATTCTATTTGGAGTTGAGAAGCTTTCACATGCTGTTACTATAACTCTGGGCATCTACCCTACACTCTCCCTTTCTCTCTCTCGCAAACACACACACACAACTTTCTCAGTGAATACCATTTTATTATGAACTGCGTGCTTTCGAATGGCGGTGTTGGAAAAGACTCTTGAGAGTCCATTGGACCGCAAGGTCAAATCTGCCACTCCTGAAGAAAATCAACCCTCATCATTTTCCCAAAAAGTGCTTTTTTTCAGGAGGCAACTGGACTTTCTGGTTTTTGAAGACGTTTTGCTTCTCATCCAATAAGCTTCTTCAGCTCTCACTGGTTGGAGGGGAAGGGAAGGATCCATATTCCTTGCAGGCAGCTGGTCATTTGCATCCTTTTAGAGGGTCATTGAGGCCACTTGGAGGTTTATCTGTGTCCTCAGGGTCACCTGAGTGGTGCAAATGGTTCCTATAGTCTTACTTTTTTTTTTCCTCTGGAAATCCACCATTCAAAGGGTGTTCAACCCAAATTGTATAGCTAAAAGTCCGTAGAGATTCTCAGTTATCCAGGTCATGGTTGTCCCAAAAGGTGCTTTTTCAGGAGGCAACTGGGCTTTCTTTGTTTTTTCTTTTGAAGACGTTTCGCTTCTCATCCAAGAAGCTTCTTCAGCTCTGACAGGATAGTGGAGAACCCTAGTTATTCTTTGGAAGGACAGACCCTGAAGCTCAAGTACTTGGGCCACTAAATGAGAAGAGAGGACTCATTGGAAGAGACCCTGGTGTTGGGAAAGATGGGAGGCAAAAGGAGTAGGGGATGGCAGAGGATGAGGTGGTCTTTGATGCAATGAACATTTGGGTAAACCCAGGAGATACCGGTAGGGGAGGACAAAAGGGACTGGTGTGCTATGGTCCACGGGGTCATGAAGACATAACGACCGAACAATAATAAAAGGAGCGTGCCATTTAAAAGAGAATCCCAGTTATAAAACTCCAACTGATACCAATATTCCGAATAACACTGCTAAGTAATCTAATAGAGTTGGCTACTCAAACCTTCAGCAAAACAATTAAGCTATTTTTGGATGAATGTCAAACCTGAAACTCGCAATTCCGAATCCTTTTAAGGTGGAGAGGCAAGGCCCATCCCACACACTCCAAATGTTCCTGCCGCTGCCAAACAGACTTTTATCCCAACTGTCCTCTTTTAACAATGCAGGCTTAAAAGCATCTTAAGGAGCATCATCGCAGATATTGAGAGAACGCAATAAAGACAAGCCTCGTTGGGTATGATGAAGCAACCCAAAGAAAAGGAACATTACGCTTTAATGTGTACTCAAGATCTGCAATGCTTTCTTAGGCAGCTAAGCCATTGCTGCTTTCCAGATGGGGTTCTGCTTCCATCCCATCAACCCAAACCATAACAGCTGATGGATGTGATAGAAATTAGTTAATGCATAATGTGTTCAATACAGGTAGTTCTCAACTTACAATCATTCTTTTAGTGACCAAAGTTACAACCTATAACCGTTTTTCACACTTACAACTGTTACAGCATCCCCATGATCAAAATTCGGATGCTTGGCAACTGATTCACATTTACGACGGTTGCAGAGTCCCTGTGATCCCCTTTTGCGACCCCTTTTCTGAACAGCGAAGTCAATGGGGGAAGCCAGGTTCATTTTACAATTGTGTTACTAACTTAACAGCTGCAGTGATTCACTTAACAACTGTGGCAAGAATGATGGGGGGGCAAAACTTCCGTCCCTCCCTCCCATAGTGGTGCTGTGGTTAGAATGCAGCATTGCAGGCAAACTCTGCCCACTGCCAGGAGTTCGATCCTGACCAACTTAAGGTTGACTCAGCCTTTCAAGGTGGGAAAAATGAGGACCAAGGTTGTTGGGGGCAAGAGGCTGAATCTGTAAAACCTTAGAAAACCCTGTAAAGTAGTATATAAATCTAAGAGCTATTCCTATTGCCCTCCCTCCCTCTCTCCCTCCCTCCCACCCACCCACCCATCCATCCATCCAGTGCAGTGCTTAGAATGTAGTATTGCAGGCTAATTCTACCCACTGCCAGGACTTCAATTCTGATGGGCTCCAGGTTGACTCAGCCTTCCATCCTTCCAAAGTCAGTAAAATGAGGACCCAGATTGTTGGGGCAAAAGGCTGATTTTGTAAACCACTTAGAGAGGACACCGTAAAGCACTGTGAAGCAGTAGGTAAGTCCAAGTGCTATTTTTTCCTTCCTTCCTTCCTTCCTTCCTTCCTTCCTTCCTTCCTTCCTTCCTTCCCTCCCTCCTTCCATCCATCCATCCATCCATCGTGTGCAGTGCTTAGAATGCAGCATTACAGGCAACTGCCAGGAGTTCAATTCTGATGGGGCTCCAGGTTGACTCAACCTTTCCATCCTTCCGAAGTCAGTAAAATGAGGAGCCAGATTGTTGGGGGCCAGAGGCAGACCCTGTAAACCGCTTAGAGAGAGAGGGCTGTAAAGAACTGTGAAGCGGTATGTTTCCAAGTGCTATTGCTATTGTTGATGCAACCTAGGATTGCATTCGCCCTTTTTTTTTTTTTTTTTTGGCAGTGGCCGCACGCTGCCAAAATGTCCCCCCTGTTTTCCTTGGTGCTCTTCTGCCCTCCGAAATTAACCTGTCAATTTTGTCACTCGGATATCTGCACTTGAGCGTCCCAAGGTTTTAGCCATGTGTCTTAATGAGCCACCTGAGGCTGAATGGTGGAGGACTCAGCCAGGCCTGGCACACATTCTAGCACTTTGGCTCCCGGCCCTGGCTATTCCCCAAACCAGCAGCATCTACCTCCAGTCCTTTGGGCTTTATTATTTTTATTTTCCAAGCTTGAGCCACCAACCTAGGCAAACCTGAGCTGGAAAGTGCATGCACCAGTTCCAGTAAGGGAGCATGGCTATCTATGCATACATACTGGGAAAGGCGGCTTATCCTAGTAATAAAAATCCATTCGAAATCACCAGAAGGGTTTGAGGAATGCAATCACATCCTTGTCCCTCCGAGGTCTATGAGATACCTATTAATTCACCCTCCTGTAGTCGGTTTATTATCCCTTACAACAGCAAATAGCTAAAAAAGTAGAGCAGAGTGACCCAAATTGGCACAGTAATTATTGAAGACTATAAATAATCACGGTTACTGAATAAATTAAACGCTGTATGATAACGTCCCCTTTATACCGCTTGTAAAAAAAAAAAAACCAAAACTGTTCTGCTGAAATATGTTTGGCATGTCATACGTTGTGGCAACATAACCCAACGCCCTCTAAACATTGGACATCAAATCCCTATAATTCCCAGCCAAAAATGCTTTCAGGCCGTGTCATCTGGGAGTGATAAGAGGGGAAGTGCAACTAAAGGACTTGGGGAAGGCTGGGAGGCTATGCAATTAACACTGGAAGAGAGCAATTGCCACTGATGGATCTTATAAGAAGCGTACCCAGAAACACTTAATACTGACTCTAAAAATCTACTCTGTCATTGCAGGAATGGAAGAAGCCAAGCTCAATTAAGCCAAAGGCTTCATGAGATTAGCACCTAGTACTACACAGTGTCCAAAAGGATGCATTTAGGAAGCTTGCAAACAAGATCCTCCCAAAGACCCTTTTTCTTTGTGGCTCTTTTAACAACTGATATTCAAAGTACGTTGTGAGGAGTCCTTGGTGCTCTCTGAGCTTGGTGGTTTTCTTGCAAACGTTTCATTACCCAAACTAGGTATATACTGTATATATATATATATATACATGTTATTTTCTATTGACATGTGATCTAGGCAAGGCCATTTATAAGTGTAGGGTCAAAAAATCCAAGATTGTGACCACAAACACACAATTGAGCCCTGTTCTTTATGTATAGAATATCATACATAAAGTCCAACTCTGAATTTCAGAGTTTCAACCCAATTTAGCTGCTAAGAGATCAGACAAGGCTTGTTAGGTGCTCCTACCAAGCTAAGCACTTTATTTAAAGCTTAAACTGAATGTGGTTTGAATTTGGAATAGTATTTTGCTACGATCCAATCATTCTACTTTGTAAGCTATCAATTCAGTTGGTCAATTGATGTAGGTAATAAGTAATTAATGGTAATAAGGGCTTAATGTGGGCTGATAATGTTACTTAGTAATGAAACATTTGCAAGAAAACAACCAAGTTCAGAGAGCACCAAGGACCTCCTTCTTCTCCTCCTCCACCTTTCTAGCATTGATGATGTTACCTAGTTGGGTCATGAAACGCCTGCAAGAAAACAGCCAAGGACCCCTCATTTCAATCCTGAGCTACAAATATTCTCATTTAACATATGTTGCTTTCCCCAAATGGTTTACTTTTGTTATGATTAGTGGCCATCAAAAACTCGATCACCCATAAATTTATCCAATTTCCTTCAAAGCTGATGTCCATCAATGCGTTTGTTGCAGCCTCCATCTTCATTCCTCCTTACACGACCTGTTTTCTTATATTATGAGACAGGAAGAAAAAACCTTTCTCTTCCAATCCAGCCTAAATGCTTCCTGGTCACTTTAAGGGATGGTTCCATAAAACTAATCTGCCATCCTGGTTGCAAACTTTCCTTCTCCAGAGTTATTTTGAATCTACTTAAGGAAGAAGACCTGCAAAGTGCAACCACGACGGAAGGCTAATTTAAAATATTTGCGAAGGTTAAAAAGGAAGTTTGAAGGAGTACTTGCAATTTTAGCTGGGAAGTGGAAGTCAAGATTCGGACAAGAATTGGAAAGAAGGAAGAAATTAGGGAAAGACAGGTGTGCCATAAATTGTGACTGACTCTTGTAACATACTTAAGCAGGTCAAAGATGCATCAGTTCCTACACAAATATCACAATGTAACCAATTACCAAATAAATATATAAACATGCTAAGTTTGATAAGCACTGGCTTTAGATTCTTTTTGTAGTTTAATATATTGTACTAACCAAGCCCATTTAAGTTACTCTATGACTGAATGTATTGTCAGGATCCTGAAAATGGGTCAATTCAGGCTCCCTTTGGGAGGAAGAGCAGGGTATAAATAAAATTAATAACAATAACTAAATTAAGCACATTGTACATTCACGGCGTATAAGTAGGTTAATTGTAGAAAATCCCATGTTGCTTTTGTGAAAGAGAGTCCAATTTTGCATGGTGTGCAATCTATCGTGTATTAAGAGGTTTTTATTCCTATTTAGCTCCAATTTGGGGTTAAGAAAGTATATGTATGTTTAGATCAAAGTTGCACTGATTTTCTTTTTTATTATCATCACTGTGGTTATTTTTAAGAGTAGCTTTCTTTTCTGAATTGTTATCTTTAGCGCTGTCCAGCTGATATGCTGTGATGATGACAAAATTATATTCTATGCTTTATTCAAGAAATATCACAGCTATAAATAACCAGCAATTCCCCCCCAAAAAATTCAGCAGTACAACAGTGCTGTTTTTCATTGAAATATTTATTGCACACAGAGTTTAATCACCAAAAGTGATCATTGCTTAGAGTTTGTTAATCTTTAATTGTTTTAAAAGTACAAAAGTCTCATTTTTAAAAACACTTTTAATCACATTCCAGGAAGATCAACCACTCAGCACCCACGGGCACTAGGTAAATGCAGGGCACTAGGTAAATGCAGGGCACTAGGTAAATGCAGTGCCATTTTTAAAAAATTATCATAAGATTAATATATTTTCCCCTAGGTTCTACAAGATTTTAGGCAGGGTGCTAATAAATATAATAATAATTCTGATAAAGTTGAAAGTAGATGGGAAATCACACTAGATCTTGTGGGGCTAAAGTGATAATTTTTATTTATTTTATTGTTATGCCATTGAGTGGAGATAAGTACCACTGAAAATGATGGTATCAATCCTTTGAACGGTAGAATATTGAGTTAAAATGGCTTACTAGAAATAAAAGGGAACTTTCATCCATTTCAGGGCTACCAGTAAAAATAAGGAAAAAGCACAATCCATTGAGGACTGAATTCAGTGGAAAAGACTGGAAGAGAAAGTGGAGAATGTAATAAAATAACCCAAATAAATAAGGCTGGTGAAAAATACAAATTGCCTTCATACTATAACATTCTTTCTTAGTTAGGTGTTGGTGGTGCTCATTTAAATTAAGCTGAACAACTTCCCAAGAGGAAACATAAACGATAGTTTTAGGTTCCATTGAAAACAAATCCACAAACAGATTATTAACTTCCTTTCAAAGTGAGAGACCTATGTATAAACTCTTAAAATTTAAAGGAAAACTGGGTTGGATGAGGATAAGCCTTAGAATACTGTAAAAGAAACCCCATAACTTTGAAAGCCTTGGCAAAATTGCAACTATCCCAACTTTAAAAAAAATAAATATATATTTCAAGATCTTCACCTGCAAGTCATTCTGAAAATCCAGCATAAAGGCAACCAATCATTAGTCAGGAAAACACACAATATATTATTGCAATTCAAATACGTTTAGTGCTGCTGCTTTTACAAAAATGAAAAATGCCTTATCATCTCAATATCCTCATGAGAAGACAGGCACTATGATTTGCATTTTATAGACAAGAAAACTGGCAAACTGGCCAGATATTCTTTTCCTAATCCCTTAAATGACACTTAGAAGGGTCCATGTTTCCTTCACCTCCTCCAATCAGAATCTAAATTAAGGTTAAAATCAGAGCTCAACCTGTAATTAAGAATGAATAAGGTTTTCTGTGAACTATTCTTTAGTGTTGAGAGAACCCTTTCATGATGATGAAGATCTATAGAGTATGGAGACTCATTTATATATGATATTTTCAGGTAGAGAAACTACAGAAAAGTGATTGGGTTGTCTGGATGCCTAAGAAGGAACACAAAGTTTGATTTAAAAACTTCAAATATGTGATTTAAGTCTATTCACACGAATCCACAGCAAAAGAATAAACATAAACGTACAAGTCCAATTGAATTGTTCGTTTGCAATAAAAGATTGAGGGAAATAGAGAAAGAGATATGAAAGCTATTTGGGAGGAAAGAGTTCAGAGTGGACTTTTGGTATAAAAAAAAATAGATATAGGAAGAAATGAAAGAAACGAGAATAAAAGACGGCAGACTGCAGGAAGAGAAAATGAGTCGTCTATTAAAAAAGAAAGTATTAGAAGGAAGATTAATCTTCCGAAGTAATGAATGGAAAGTGAATCTAGAAGTCCTTGGATGAAAGGGAAAGGGAAAAAAATAACGTTATAGAATGCAACAAAAGTGTGCAGTAACTGCCAGATATGTAGATCTGGTTCTCACTGTATTAATGCTGATGTGGCACATCTGATTGATAAAAAGCAAAATTCTGCAATTAAATAGATACGCTTAGGGTTTCTGTCTGCAAGATGTTTTATTGGTAATATCCATCTGTTTTTGCCAGGCTATTTTTTTAAATAAAGGTTGCAGTAGCTAGGCCCCGCAGACTTAAATTTATACCGTAAAAGAAACATACTTTAACAACTCAGTTTGTTCCTGACAGATATGGGCATCATCATAAAAAATATGAAAAAGGGTGCTTGGTGAATTCACAATCTGAATTCAGAGACTGTGGCTGGGGGAAACTCGTCTTTTGAGAATTATTGCTGCAAAAAAAAAAATGATAGAAGATATAGGCTTATACCTATAAAAAGACTATTGCAAAGCATGTAATCAAATAGCCAAGATGAAAGAAACAGAAACTGCAGAGCTATTTAGATGGAAATTTAAAAAAATATTTCAACCGTGGGCAGAGAGCCTGAATAAGGAGCCACCTCCTTAGAATAAAATGGAACTAAAAATAAGAGAACTAGAAGAATAAGAAAAAATAAGAACTAGAAGAAGTATTGGCAAGATGTATACCGGAATACAGGTAGTCCTCGGTTTATGACCACCATGGAGCCCAACATTTACGTTGCTAAGGGAAACATTTGTTTAAGGCAGAGGTCCCCAAACTTGGCAACTTTAAGGCTTGTGGACTTCAACTCCCAGAATTCCCCAATCAGCAACTCCCAGAATTAGCCATGCTGGCTAGGGGATTCTGGGAAGGTGGAAGTCCACCCACCTTCAAGAATCACTGATCCTAAAAAGGAAAGAGAGGATGCTATGGGTATAAACTAAAATTCATGTTGTTAAAGTGAGACGTTTGTTAAGTGAGTTGTTGCCGCCTTTTACGACTTTTCTTGCCACCGTTGGGAAGCGAATCACTGCAGTTGATAAATTAATAATCCGGTCGTTGAATCCATTGACTTTGCCTGCCAGGAGATCACAAAAGGGGATAACATGACCCCAGCGGGACACAGCAATGGTCATAAATATGAATCAGTTGCCAAGTGCCTGGATTTTAATTACACGATCACAGGGATGATACAAAGGCCGTTAACTGTGAAAAACGGTCATAAATCAATTTCTCACTGCCATTGTAATGTTGAACGGTCACTGAACGACCTGTTGTAATTCGAGGACTGCCTGTAGTTAACTTTCCTTCTTATTTCACCCTTTTAATTTCTTTTGTTTACTTTTTATTTCACCTTCTCAGCTCCGCCTAACAGTGTTTCCTCAAGGAAAAAAAAATACCGTATAGACTTACGACAGTTTGCTTTGCGACCATTTTCCCACACCTATAACCACTGCAGTATCCCCACGGTCACGTGGCTTACATCTGGGTGCTTGACAATTGATTCACATTTACGGCGGTTGCAGTGTCCTGGCGTCAGGCCATCCCCTTTTCTGACCTACCACAAGCAAAGTCAATGGAGAGGCCGGATTCACTTAACAATGAAACAATGGCAGGGATTCACTTAAAACACCTGCAGAAAGAAAGGCTGTAAAATGGAACAAAACTCACTTAACAACCATCTCGCTTAGCAAAGAGAAATTTTGGCCTCAATTGTGGCTGTTAAGTCAAAGGCTATCTGTATTTCACCTTTTCTCAATTCTGCCTAACGGAGAAAAAAATATATGTACGGTACATAGCTGGAGAGCACCAGGTTGGGGAAGTTTGCCCCAGGCTGAATATGATGCTTCGATCTTCCATTTGATATTCTATTTCCACAGGACAAACCTGAGTAAAGTACATTAAAGAGCCCTCTTTCCCTATATTGGCAGAGCAATAAATATTAAAACAAAAGAAACTGCAGGCTTCATCTACTTTTAAAATTAAACCTACATTAGTACTCCGGGATAGATAGCCAATGTACAATATCAACTATAAAATTGCAACTTAGACTGGCCCAGAGCCAAACCCTTAATGGATGCTCAAGGCACCAACTAAGGAAATAGTTTTGTATTAATGCCTATGAGTAAAGCAACAATCAATGCTTTAGTATTACTGTAAGACATGATTCACCCGCTGAAGCTGGCTCTCCATTAAAACCCCACCTCCATTTCAAACAAAGCCAGAGAAATACTACGGAAAGCTGAAATTCAACTTATTTTTCACAGCCGTCCGGATAGATTGATTTCCCTGGTCCACAAAACGCTTTAATTGCCTCAAAAGACATTTTTTTTATCAAGGGCTCTCTGGATGCTACAAGCATCACAACAGTATTTTTTTTTAAAAAGCAAAATAATATGGCAGCTCAGCAAGTAGACAAAAACGACAATGTAATTCAAGAAAGAAAAACAACCCTGGTAAAACAGATTGTTTCTGTACTGTTTCCAAATCCTAAGGATGTGAAAATGATTTTTTTTTTTTAAAGTAAGATGCACAAATTCAATGAAGGAAACAGCTCTGTTTACATTTGGAACTTCTATTTAGGCACTTTATACAAGATCACAAACGGCTTTGGTAATCCCATAGCTTTGGCTGAGATTGGCAAGGAATCGCTTCCAGCTTAAGTACAAGATAAATGAAACTACAAAGGGATCTGATGGCCAGAGGGAAGTTCTGAAGATGTTCTTGGTTTAGATGTCCCTTCTGCCCTGGAGGAAACTCCTCCCAAATCCCAAGTTTCAGCCGCCCTAGAAGGTCCTTTAAGGCAGTGGTCCCCAACCACCGGGCCCCGGACCGGTACCGGTCCGTGGATTATTTTCTACCGGGCCACCGGTTTGCTGGGCGCCGCCATCTTGTTTCGACAAGAAAGTGCTTTCGGGTGAGCTTTTCCGGTTGGAAAGCAGCGTTTGGGTGCTGAAGGAATCCTCGCGCCTTAGTTTCATCGAGGGAGGGGCGGCTTTGAACGAAGAGCCGTCCCAATGGCGGAGGAGATTAAGAAAGCACAAAAAAGCACAAAAAAGGTACAAAGGAGGAGTTGAAGGTGGCGGGGAGAAGCGGGGGACGGCTGGCTGGCCAGTTGCTCGGCTCGCCTTGCCTTGATCATGCGTGCTGATGCCGGTACCAGGCCGTGGATCATTTTGTGATGCCGGTACCGGGCCGTGGCACAAAAAAGGTTGGGGGCCACTGCTTTAAGGGGAATGCATTTCTTCTATCTACAGCAGGGGTGTCAAACTTGATTTCATCGTGGGCCACATCACAGTTGTATTTGACCTCAGGAGGGACGGTACATGTCGGGGGCACCTGTGGTGGCCAGGTGCTAAGGCAGGACTTCCCTCAGACCCTTCCTCCCTCCCTCTCACTATAATCTCCTCCCTCCCTCCCTTTTTTTCTTTTTCCTTCCCTCTTCATTCTTTTTTTATTTATTTTTTTTATTTATTTTATTTGGTTTGTCAACTGCTTACAAGATAATAGGTATAAGTAAAAACATAGTTATGGATACATGGATACATATAAGAAAAATAAAAAGAAACAATAGGACAGGGATGGTAGGCATGTTGGTGTGCTTATGCGCGCCCCCTACAGGCCTCTTAGGAAAGGGGTGAGGTCAATAGTAGAAAGTCTAAGGTTAAAGTTTTGGGGGTTTGGGGAAGAAACTACAGAGTCGGGTAGAGTATTCCAGACATTGACAACTCTGTTGCTGAAGTCGTATTTCCTGCAATCAAGTTTGGTGCGATTAACCTTGAGTTTGTATCTATTGTTTGCTCTTGTGTTGTTATGGTTGAAGCTGAAGTATTCATTGACAGGTAGGACAATGTATGATTTTATATACTATACTTAGATCAGACCGAAGGCGGCAATAATTCTAGGTTTCTAGGTCCAGAATTTCAGAATTTCTCCTTTCTTCTTCTTTCCCCTCTTTCCTTCTTTTTCCTTCCTTGCTCTCTTTCCCAGCTTCCCATCTTTTTCTTTGTCTTTCCTCTTTCCCTTTCTCCTGTCCTGCCCCTTCTTGGGTGCTCAAATGCAAAAAGGGAAACATTTCTCCTTTTGTTTTGTGTTTAGTTCCGCCTCCTGCAGCCCTCTACCAGCAAAAACAGAGCTTGTGGGGTCCCCATGGGCCAGATCTAATCCCTGGGCCTTGAGTTTGACACCCATGTTCTAAAGTAGTCATGAAAAGGAAGCAGAGATTAAATTGACAAGGCAAATGGTTTTCCCCCTTTTTTGACATAAGCATCCAAAGGCTGTTTCAGATTTGCATTCAATCTGATCCCATTTATGTGGAGCACGTTTTGGTTCCTCTAGTGCGGTCAAAATGGTGGTGACGGCTTCTTAGGATTTTCAAATCCTGCCTCTTAAATTGTATGTATTTGTTTGGAACCTAACACACTTCCTTCCCCTTAACTTGAGTCATTGTGTATATCATTGTGCAACGAATTTGCCAACAGGCATTTCCAGAGCTTCCTTACCACAATTACATTTTGAGAAAATCGGCTATCTAATATTTGCACAGACTGAACTGTTACGGTAGTAAGGACAAAAATTTCTCCTTTTAAACCATAATTGGTTCCGAATGCCAGGACTGATACAAGAGGCAGCACCCATGTGGGTCTTACCTCAATCGCCTCCATTTGAACAGGCACAGAGAGGATCTCGTACGGGTAAGTTATTAAAATCCTTCCTAAAATTACTGATGGAGAAACCAGGAGTCTGGCCAGAGTTAAGCTGGTTAGTGAATTTATTCATTGGTCGACTGACTGCATCGAGAGGTAGCATCAACCAAGCAAAGAATTAAACAGATATATACCAAAGTACTGTGTAGATCAAAGTACACAGGGGCACCTCGGTACTCATCCTGAATTGGTTCCAGGAGGTGCAATGAGTACCAAAAACAATGCGCACCAAACACATTTTCCCCATCAGGAATAATGTAGAGAGCCACAAGGCAGCCAACACCAACAGGTTCCAGCTTGTGTGTCGAGTACCAAACAAATGATGAGTATGGGGACAAAATGTTCACATCAAAGTGCACTGAGGTCCAAATTTGCTAAGTTTCAAAGCATTTGAGTACCAACTCAGACCTGTTGGTACTCAGTACCAACTGTACAGTACCAACTGTATTCAGATCAATGCATCACCCTTACATGCCTCCAAACGGCTTTGACTATAAACTTGGCAGCTCTGCTGGCTATATATTTATTAACGCCCTGAAGGAGGCAGGACAATCAGTTGTTAAGGTCCCAAAAGGCTGTTCTCTCAAGTAAAAATTATAAATATTGGCTTCCAGGTGGGGCATTTGACTGACACTCAAATAAAACCTATGCAATGTTTTGTTTTGTTTTTTTAGTAGGGACCTCAACATACAAGCATCTTCTCATTGTACAACAAGTGGTGAAATCACTCATACAGGCAGTCCTTGACTTACAACCGTTACCAGGAGTGGTGCGATTCAACCGGTGTAACAACCGGTTCGGGAGTGTGTGCTTTGCGCGTGCACGCGCGCTGCGCACACGCTTCAGGTTTTAAAAATCCCATTTTCAGCTCTAATACTAACCTTCTACTGCAGCCCCTGTGAATAAAACAGCCGAGGTACGGCAAAACCGCTCTGCTGCGCGAATCAGCTGTGCGCTTAAAAAAAACAACAAGGAAATAAAGCACAGGAAAAAGCAGAGGCGGGTAGGCGGGGCCACATGATCATCGGAGCTAGGTGATCGTTGGAACAAGGGGGTCGCCCGAATCGGTCCAAACCGCAAGAATCCCACCCAGTGGTGGGATTCAAAAAAATTTACTACTGGTTCTTTGGGCGTGGCTTGGTGGGCGTGGCAGGGGACGGATACTGCAAAAATCCTTCCTCACCCCATTAACCTGCTCTCCAGCTCCCCCGTTCTCCTATGCAGGGCACACTAAAAAAGACCCAGCCAATCAGCTGGGATTTTTCCCTTTCCTTCCCTCCCCACCCTAACCTGCTTTCTAGCTCTGTTCTCTTGTGCAGGTCAACCAAAGGAGACCCAGCTGATCAGCTGGGACTCTATGGGAGGCAGAGAAGCGATGGGGTTGGTGGGGCCAGTCAGAGGTGGGAATTGCCGCTTCTCTGAACCACTCAAAATTTCCGCTACCAGTTCTCCAGAACTGGACAGAACTCCAGAACTGCTGAATTCCACCCCTGATCCCACCCCTGGTTACCAGCATTGAAAAAAGTGACTTATGATTGATTTTCACACTTACGACTGTTGCAGCATCCTCACGGTCATGGTATGAGAATTTGGAGGCTTGGCAACTGGCTGATATTTATGACTGTTGCAGTGTCCCCGGGGTCACGCGATCCCATTTTGTGACCTTCTGACAAGTCAACCTTGTTACTAACTTAACAACTGCAATGATTCACTTAACCACTGTGGTGAGAAAGGTTGTGAAATGGGGCAAGACTCTCTTAGCCCATGTCTCGCTTAGCAACAGAAATTTGGGGCTCAACTGTGGTCATAAGTTAGAGGACTGCCTGTACTTCACCTGGGGCTGGCCGGTGAAACTGTTGCCTAGCGCAGGACAGGAAGGTTAAAAAAAAAAGGAATGACTGCAAAGAATTTCTCCTGTAAATCTAGGAGAAAGACTGTCGTTTACAATAAGGAACTTGTCTTTCCTTTTTTTTTTTCTTTTTCAAGCAGGCATTGACAAAAGTGCCCAGTTGCAAATCCGACAACAGGATATCACGTGATCCTCATGGCTCCCAGAGGAATCTTCTCAAGGCAGGAGAAACGATCGCTCCATCCCCGTATAAGCACTCAGATTTTTGTGTGTGTAAGCAACCGAACAAATGAAGCCGGCAAGTCCTGACGACGCGTGTTGAAAGGAGGCCAGAGAGGGTGGCTTGTTCCTCTCCTTTGTTTTCTTTGCCGAGAGGCAGAGATGGGGCTTTCGATGGTCAGGAGGTTGTGCACAACACCCTCGTGTGAATAAATGTGCTGTGTATTTCCATTCGATGACAGCTGAAGGCAGAAACCAAAACAACTAGTTCTGGTATTCACACCATTTCAGTGTCAACAAGAGGCTTCAAACTGCTTGGGAGAACTAGAAAGAGTGCAGAGAAGAGCAACAATGGTGACTAGGGAGCTGGAGGCTAAAACATACGAAAAATGGTGGCAGGAATTGGGTATGTCTTCGTCTAATGAAGAGAATCAATCTAGAACTCAGGAGAAATTTCCTGACAGTGAGAACAATTGATCAGTGGAACAACTTGCCTCCAGAAATTGTGGGGGCTCCAACACTGAGGATTCTTAAGAAGACACTGGACAGTCATTTTTCTACGAGGGCTATCCACAAAATAGATTACGTTTTCGTCTGTAGCAAGAAGGGCGGAGCTAGCGCGGCCATCTTTGGTCTGTGCGTCCACCGCTCAGTCTGCATCTAGTCATGCTAGTGGGAGGTTTGTATCGTTGCCCTTTATTTCACAGCAAACATTTGAAATGTGTGCTGCAATTGAAAAATCCAGCGAGTTGTGAGGTGCGATCAGTGATAAGGTTTTTGTTGGCAAAAAACCATAAACCGATTGAAATTTTAATTGAAAAATTGAAAAACTAAGAAAAGCAATTCAGAACAAGCGTAGAGGAAAGTTAAGCTCAAAAATTTTGTTTTTGCATGACGATGCCCGACCACACACAGCAAATCGCACTCGAGAAGTCCTGAATGCTTTCAAGTGGGAGATTTTTCCTCATCCGCCCCTACAGCCCGATCCTGCACCAAGCGACTACCACTTGTTTCGAGGATGAAGACCTGGCTTGGAACAAAATTTTGAGCTTAACTTTCCTCTACGCTTGTTCTGAATTGCTTTTCTTAGTTTTTCAATTAAAATTTCAATCGGTTTATGGTTTTTGCCAACAAAAACCTTATCACTGATCGCACCTCACAACTCGTGGGATTTTCAATTGCAGCACATTTCAAATGTTTGCTGTGAAATAACGGGCAACGATATGAACCTCCCACTAGCACGACTAGATGCAGACTGAGCCGGACGCACAGACCAAAGATGGCCGCACTAGCTCCGCCCTTCTGCTACAGACGAAAACATAATCAATTTTGTGGATAGCTCTCTATAATGGTGTAGGGTTTCCTGCCTAAGCAGTGAGGTTGGACTAGAAGACCTCCAGGGTCCCTTCCAACTCTCTGTGAAGAGTGGAAAGGACACTGCGTGGAAGATCCTTTTGTTGACTTCCTGAAACCAAGCCTACACCTTCCCTGAATAAGACTAAGAAAGAAGACTTAATTATCCCCAACTATGAACATGCAGGTAGCCCTCAAATTACCATGGCAACCAGGACCGGGACTCCTGTCACAAAGCAAAGCAGACATTAAGGGGAAAATATCATGTGACCGCACCGCTTAGTGCCAACAATCCCAGCACTCCTGGTTGCCATCACAACCCGAAGGTGTGTGGGTTATTAAGTGGAAAGTGGGAAGGATCTCAGGTAAGGAGCGAGGGGGGGGCGTAGGAGGCTGGAGGACGTCGTAAGTTCTACAGTACGTAACTATACACGACTACGTGGTGGTGAAGTGGTTAGAGTGCAGTACTGCAGGCTGCTTCTGCTGCCTGCCGACTACCTGCAATTTGGCAGATCGAATCTCACCAGGCTCCACGTTGACTCAGCCTTCCATCCTTCCGAGGTGGGTAAAATGAGAATCCAGATGGTTGGGGGCAAGAGGCTGACTTTGTAAACCGCTTAGACAGGGCTGTAAAGCACTGTGAAGTGGTATATAAGTCTAAGTGCTATTGCTATTGCCCTTCCTTCCTTCCATCCATCCATTCATCCATCCATCCATGACTTGCAGTGTTAGAATGCAGTATTGCAGGCTGCCAGGAGTTCGATTCTCACCAGCTCAAGGTTGACTCGGCCTTCCATCCTTCCAAGGTGGGTAAAATGAGGACCCAGATGGTTGGGGGCAAAAGGCTGACTCTGTAAACCGCTTAGAGAGGCTGGAAAGCACCATGAAGTGGTATATAAGTCAACAGCCAGTTTATCCTGCTTCCATTGTGGAGAAAGGCTGCACTACCTTATACAGTCTGTTCAGGAATGACCTTATCCATTATCAGGAAACTGATCCATCCATACTGGTAATAAAAGTGCAAAGTTTCAAGCAGAAATTCTTCGCTGTCTCATCTGCAGAGGCCAACAATTGAATCAGATCTTTTACAATGCAGGGATGCTTCTAGATTCACCGAGTTGTAGTTCTATCCTTTGTCTAAAACAGAGGGCTAGCTATTTTGGGTAAAAGCTGTATTTCGATTCATTATGGTAGTACAATTCAGATCATCCTGGTTATCATTTCCTCCTGATCGATGTGTCATATTAGAAGCTACGATTATGGGTGTGTTTTTGTCCCCTCCTCCCCTCCCCATGAATTAATATAGCTAGTATTGAGTTTCTGAAACACTATATAGTACGTCCTTCATTTTTAAATTATCCATCTATGTCACTCAGTAGGCAAGTAGGTCTGGTTTAGAAGTCATATTAAATTGTATGAACATGACTCAGGTTTCTTGGCTCCTCTGTATTCTTCTGGAAGAAAAACAAGACTAAAAGCTTTCATTTCCAGTAATTACATTTTAATATATAAACTCAAATTATGGTCCATACCTCTGACGTATACATCATATCTGATGCAATGCAGCGTAAATGCAAGCATGCTGCTTTTTTGTAGAACAAATCTGGAAAAAAGCTTTCTTTGTTATTATTAATCGCATAAGAAACACTTTTAACTTCCTATGGTCTAATAAGTTTCAATCTTATATCCTTAAGGTTTACAGGTAGTCCTCGACTTACGACCACAGTTGAGCCCAAAATTGCTGTTGTTAAGAGAGACATTTCTTAAGGGAGCTTCGTCCCATTTTGCGACCTTTCTCTGTGACCTTTCTTGCCACAGTTGTTAAGTGAATCACTGCAGTTGGTAAGTTAGTAACCCAGTTGTTAAGTGAATCTGGCTTCCCCATTGACTTGGCTTGTCACAAAGAGGGGTAGAATAAACTAAGAAGAACTTAGAATAACGTATATGGTCACTTTAAATGTTACACTAATCGGCATACATTAAAACATGAGATTTCATTGCATATAGCTCTCAAAGGATCACCACCTCCAATACACACTACATAAACATCACGCACAACTTGTGTGTGTGTGTGTGTGTGTCTCATTAAGTGGCACGGTCATTAAGCACAATGTTACATGACCCACCAGCTTCCGATATTGGTTCTGGTTCAGTTCATTAAGTGAATCATTGCAGGTTGTTAAAACACAATGTCACATGACTGCCACTTGGGACTTCCTACAGTCTTCTCCAATGACTTTGTTGGAAGCCGTCAGTGAAGGTCACAAATGTGACTGTAAATGCTGTGACCATCATAAATGCGATCTGATTGTCAAGCGCTTAAATCTCGATCCCGTGATGCGTAAGTTTCATTTTTTTCAGAACCATTGCAACTTAAAATGTACTAGTAATTAAGATCAGTGTCGATTAAAAAGATACGGCTTTGGTCTTTTTAGCTGCCAACAGAAAGGGAATGGGAGAAAACTGTGCATTCTTCAAATGCATCAGATAATTACTTTAACAGCCCAGAGTTGTCGGCGCGCAAAATTATAACCGGAGAGCCTGATTGATGACTCTTGGCTATGGATGTGTCCCATTGGAGAATATACATCCAAGGGGATGGGGAGAAGACCAGAGTCAAAGGGAGAAATTAATGATGTAATTTAGTGTCAGCTGCACCCAGCTAACGCCAGCATGGCCATTCCAAATAAAACAATTATTTTTTACTGTGAGAGATGTGGCTAGAGACTTATGATTTGAATGGGGGTGGATTGGAGCCCTGACAAACAGGTAAAATGAATCAGAAGAACATATAGTGCCCCCATCTTAGAACTGGTAAAGTAGAAATATATTAAAGTAACGAGGTCATTTTCATGGATAACAGTCTTGGAGCAAAGGTGTCAAGAACTATTCAAGATGTAACATAAAATGGCTTTAACCATTAAAAATATTCAGAAGCAGAGAACTCCTGTTTAACACGTCCAGCTGGACAACTAACCGAAGCTCTTTTATAAAACAGATAAAAGTTTCAAGGTGAAAAAACTTGAGACATCTTACTCTGGTTGTCTTCTCAGCCAAGAACATGACATAAAATGCAAATGAAGTACATCAGTGTGCAAGTCTGCTTTTTTGGACAAATGCTGAGTCTTATCCCTATCTTGCATTTCAAAGAGCTGCCAGACTGGCTCTGCTTTTCAAAAGCCAAAGCCTGGTGGAAAAAATAAAAATAATTTTAAAAAAAAGAAAAAAAAAAGAAAACACCATTCTGGCCAGAGTGAACCACTAGAGTTACCAGATTATCTGAAGAGGCCACGGAAGATAACTGGAAAGGAGGATACCATTATCTGTTTAATCTTCTTGGCATCCGCAATAAAAAATTACAGTGAAAAACTGCAAAATAAAAAAGTATTTAAGGTCTTATTTTGAGGTAAAATTCACTTAACAAATGTCTCACTTAGTAACAGAACTGTTGGGCTCAATTGCAGTCATGAGTCGAGGAATCTCTGTACAATAGTTCTTAATCCTTCTGCAGTTGTGAGGCTGTGTCTCAAAAGTGCTTTTTAAAAGGCAACAGGAGGAGAAGGAGGAGGAGGAGGAGGAGGAGGAGGAGGAGGAGGAGGAGGAGGAGGAGGAGGAGGAGGAGGGAGAGGAGGAAGGGAGGAGGAGGAGGAGGAGGAGGAGGAGGAGGAGGAGGAGGAAGGGAGGAGGAGGAGAAGAGGAGGAGGAGGAGGAGGAGAAAGGGAGGAGGAGGAGGAAGGGAGGAGGAGGAGGTGGAGGAGGAGGAGAGGAGGAAGGAGGAGGAGGAGGAGGAGGAGAGGAGGGAAGGGAGGAGGAGGGAGGAGGAGGAGGAGGAGGAGGAAAAAGGAAAAGGAGGAGAGGAGGAGGAAAGGAGGAGGAGGAAGAAGAGGAGGAGGAGGAGGAGGAGGAGGAGGAGGAGGAGGAGGAGAAAAAAGGAGGAGGAGAGGAGGAGGGAGGAGAAAAAGGAGGAGGAGGACGAGGAGGACGAGGAGGAAGAGGAGAAAAAGGAGGAGGAGGAGGAGGAGGAGGAGGAGGAGGAGGAGGAGGAGGAGGAGGAGGAGGAGGAGGAGGAGGAGGAGGAGGAGGAGGAGGAGGAGGAGGAGGAGGAGGAGGAGAAAAAGGAGGAGAGGAGGAGGAGGAGGAGGAGGAGAAAAAGGAGGGAGGAGGGGAGGAGGAGGAGAGGGGAGGAGGAGGAGGAGGAGGAGGAGGAGGAGGAGGAGGAGGAGGAGGAGGAGAAAAAGGAGGAGAGGAGGAGGAGGAGGAGGAGGAGGAGAAAAAGGAGAAGGAGGAGGAGAAAAAGGAGGAAAGGAGGAGGAGGAGGAAGAAGAGGAGGAGGAAGAAGAGGAGAGGAGAAGAAAAAGGAGGAGGGGAGGAGGAGGAGGAGGAGGAGGAGGAGGAGGAGGAGGAGGAGGAGGAGGAGGAGGAGGAGGAGGAGGACGAGGACATTTTGCTTCTCACCCAAGAAGCTTCATCAGCTCCATCTTCTTCTTCCTCAAAGAAAAAAAACAGTCCACTTGCCTTTTGAAAAAGCACCTTTGAGATAACTTCAACTTGGATGACTGAGAGTTTCCATTCATGAAGCTACGGCTACAAAATTTGGGCCGGCTTTCTGTGACGGCTTTGCTGCTTTCTTTTCAAACAAGTTGAGCATGTAAGTTCAGCCACCCAATAAAAAGCATTAGCATTTACGAGTAAGACAACAGCTCTGTTTGATGCCACACTTTCATCAACTGGCATTTCCAAACATTGCCTTTGTTATACCGAGGGACAAAAACGAGACCAGAATTTAAATCAGAGCCGGATGCCCGTCATAAACACACCAGCTTGGCCAAAATGGAATGAGTCTGTCTCAAAACATTAGGAGTAAAAAAAAATTAATTTATCACTTGGCTAATCCAAAAGTCAATGAGGAGCAATTATTTGAACCATCAATATGGCAAAAATTACAAGGCTGGCCAAACAACACGGTTTTGCAGAAAAATTCTGCAAAGAAATAACACGAGATTGAACTGTATTTTCAGATTGCACTATTGATTCCTTCATCTCACTGATTTCATGAAACTATGTGTGCGTACCAAATATACCATCTGTACACGCCGATTTCCAAAAGAAGCTAAAGTGAAAGAAGCAGAACCACCTTCTTTAATCATCTGTGATTATCAATATGGGAAATATTTAAAAATTCAGGGTTGGCTTTTTTTCCCCAAAAGAAAAGCATGGAAACTTTTCCAAGAATTCCAGGAAGATAAATGATGCTTGAACAATCATTTGGGGGGAAAGATGACATCATCGAAAGGACCAGAAAATCATCATCTTTGGTTATGATGGAATCCATTCAAAAATAATTCAATTTAAAACTTTTCATAGTGAAGGTAGATGGGAAAAAGCCATTGAAATCAATGCTAAAGATAAACATTTTCAAGGCAGAATAGCAGCATAGCAGCTCTTGAAAAAGTTGCTTAAAGCTTTGAAGATGGTACCAAATAGTTCAGATTGAAACATCTCCCAGAGTAAATCAGCAGGAAATCCAAATTCAGAATAACCGAGTTGGAAGGGACCTTGGAGGTCTTCTAGTCCAACCCCCTGCTCAAGCAGGAGACTACCATTTCAAACAAATGGCTGTCCAGTCTCTTCTTAAAAACCTCCAGTGATGGAGCACCCACAACTTCTGAAGGCAAGCCATTCCCCAGTTGATTGTCCTCACTGTCAGATAATTTCTCCTTAATTCTACGTTGATTCTCTCCTTGATTAGTTTCCACCCATTGCTTCTTAGCTTACCTTCAGGTGCTTTAGAGCAGTGGCCCCCAACCTTTTTTGAACCAGGGACCGGTTTCACGATTATTTATTCTTCCACAGACCGGTACCTGAGTAACGCGAGACTCCACCGCCATCGGGACGACTCTTCGTTCGAAGCCGCCCCCCGCCTTCGACGAAACTAAGGCACGAGCACCCAAACACCGCTTTCCAACCGAAAACCCGGATGCAACCGAAAACCCGGAAGCACCGTCGAAACAAGATGGCGGTGCCCAAGCTTTGCGGCCCAGTAAAAAATGATCCACGGACCGGTACCGGTCCGGGGACCGGTGGTTGGGGACCCCTGCTTTAGAGAATAAATTGACCCTGTTTCCTTGGTTGCAGCCCCTCAGATATTGGAAGACTGCTTTCATGTCTCCCCTAGTTCTTCTTTTCTCTAGACTAGCCATACCCAATTCCTGCAACCGTTCTTCGTATGTTTTAGTCTCCCGGCCTTTAATCGCTTCAGTTGCTCTTCTCTGCAACCTCTCAATATATATATGTTTTATAATGTGGTGACCAAAACTGGATGCAGTATTCCAAGTGCGGTCTTACTAAAGCCTTATAAAGCAGTGCTAACACTTCGTGTGATCTTGATTCTATCCCTCTGTTAATGCAGCCTAGGATTGCATTGTCTTTTTTTGGGCAGAGAAAAGAAATTCTAGCACTCTTTAGCTTTTAAGTTGGGCAAAAGACAGCCAGAGAGAAAAATATATTGCAATGCAGTACAAGTGGAGATCTGGCTTGAAAATCGTTCTATGCCAGAAAATAATAATTCTGCCTTATCAAGAATGGGTCAGAATTGCTGAAATGTATTGCTCCATTTTCTCCTTTTTAAGAGAAGGACAAATCAGGGATCCTTAAACAATCAACAGATGGAGGGGCTTTGGAGTGGGAGTGATCAGGCAGGGGCTTCCAGCCTGCTTCCGGAACATTTGCACAAGGCTGTGTGCTCTGTTCATTACAAGGAATCTGAGAGCAAAGTTGTACCACAATAAATCCCTCTAAAGCAGGGGGTCTCCTAACTTGGCAATTTCAAGACTTATGGACTTCAACTCCCAGAATTCCTCAGCCAACCAAGTGAATTTACCAGATTCACTTGGCAGGTATCTAGCCAACTTTGATATACCTGCTCATCACTTATCCCCCCTCTCCATTGCTTGAAATGATGCACAGATGATTCTAAAGCAAACTAAATCCAAATTGCTTGTGGATTGGTATAATAGGTGAATACAACCATGCTTTGTAAAACCAAGGCTCAACAGATTGTGACTTCAGGCAATAATTTATTGAATAAAACATATATAAGAACAATGCGTGAATCTGCTCACCATTTTGTTTGAAAACTAAGGGGGTTTTTTTTCCACAGAAAAAAATATTTATACTGAATGATAAATAGAATACATGTTTAAAATGTTTCATAATTCTGTCGTTCAGAAGTTCTTTCCGAGCAGCTGAATAACAGAGTAGTTGCCTTGCAAATTTAACCACAGAGAAATAACCCCCCCCCCCCCAAATGTGTGGATCGATGTATCCAATTTTACATAATGCCCTTAAGACCTGTCATCTTTTTGGCAACAACTAAACTAAAGATTTCAAAGTAGAAAAGATTGCCGATTGTCTGTATCATTTAGGCAGCTCCACAAGATATCTCTGTTCTTGTTATTAAAGATACATTCACATTTACGGGATGCATCATCATGAATTCTAAGGAAGATTAAGTGGGAATGGTTTCCAGTACAGATTAATACCCCCAAATTTAGCAGTAATAACAGTGCATAATCAAATTAACATTGCAAGGGAAAATATTAGCATGTGAAACCTAAGTCTTCTTTGTTCCATTATTTGGAATGCATTTCCACAGCCAAATTCTGTAGAACAAATAATATATTTTAGAAACACTCTTGAAAAAAACCAAGATGCAAGGTTACACCAACTTCCTGGAAGCTACAAGCAGATACACAACTTCTCAACTTCTATGGAAATTCTCAGTCATCCAGGTTGTTGTTTTTTTCCTTGAGTTGTGAAGCTTCTTGGATGAGAAGCGAAATGACTTCCTCAAGGAAAAAAACAGTCCAGCTGCCTTTTGAAAAAGCACCATTGAGATACTCAACTTCAACTGGAGGTTTTTAAAAGCCAGTCTGAAGAAGCTCATTTTAGGTGTAAGTGGTTAAGAGAAGTGCATTACTCTCAAAGACATCCACCAGACCTTTTCAAACTTTGACATACTCTATCGCTGGAGATTTTTGCCCTGCTAAGGTGGCACGTTCTTCTTTTGCACTTTGTTCACCTAGTTCTTACAGAGAAGCACAATATGAGGATTTTCCATTTTTAGCCATTTTTGTCATAGAGTCAGGTGGTGATTAGGTCTGAGAAGAGTGAGTGACCCAAATTACTCTGCTTAAGGGAGGGTTGGAACCTGGTCTCTATGTGTAGGCCATCAAAGTCAAGGCTTGCTAGATGCCGTCTAGAGCAGGGGTGTCCAACCTTGGCAACTTTAAGCCTGGAGGACTTCAACTCCCAGAATTCCCCAGCCAGCAAAGCTGGCTGGGGAATTCTGGGAGTTGAAGTCCTCCAGGCTTAAAGTTGCCAAGGTTGGACACCCCTGCTCTAGAGGTTCATTCCAAAGCAGTTTCCTAGAATATCATCAGGTAAGGTCTACTTCAAGCTCACGGGTCTTAATCAGCCTTCCAAAAGGAATTGTCAAAGAAAAGGAAGGAAATTAGGAGATCCAGGCAGTTCAAAGCTTAACCTCTCTATACAAGAATCTGAACTACTGTACTAACAGGCAAAGCAATTTGGCGGTAGATAAGAAATTCAAGGTGGGCTGGACTTGGATCTCTTGTGGGTGCGAAGGGACTCATGACTGATGACATGTTTGACTCCTCCTTCGAGCTCAGCCCGGTCCTCTCCTACATCATTCCTCCCTCCGTCTTGGCGTCTGCTGATAGAATGGAGGTCTGGCTTGTTCGTTATTGCTGCAGCTCTGGGATCTGAAACTATGGCTAAGGTATTCCGAAATCCTTGAACATTTTTGGTGAAAGAGAGTAGTTCAGATTCATGCCAAGCCCCAGAGAAAGCAGGAGATCCAGGAAGTTCACATGAGTATAAAAATATATGACAATCTTAAGCTTTCTGCAAGAACCTGAACTACTAACGGTCAAAGCGATTTGGCGGTAGATAAGGAATTCAAAGTGGGCTGGACTTGAATGTCTTGTGGGAGTGAAGGGACTCATGACTGATGACATGTTTGACCCCCCCCTCCCTCGGGAATGCCGAATTAGGAATGATCTACATCCAAATCATTTCAACCTTTTGCTTCCATCTTAGATCAGCCAGTTGAACACGGCATCCAAGGCCTAAATTCCGGTTTGCTCAAACAATCCCATCTTCTTAAGTGTCAAATGAAGGCTATCTTGTTTCTGCAAAATGCAGACCAAGATTCACTTGTTTGGGTTTGGACACTGAAATAAAAGAGTTCCTCAACTCCTTACAATGGCAGTGGAAGAGGAGAAGCAAACCAGCTTCCCAACACAAGAGCTGTATTTTCAGTATTTCCCAGAATAGATTGCCCTTTACACCAGTGGTTGCCAACCAGTGGGCTGGGGACCACTGGTGGTCCGTGAGAAAATTTTGGTGGTCCGCAGAGAAATGTCTCCCCCAAAGCAATTAATCCAAGCTGCTTGGGAACACAAGGCTGTGCCATCCACATGGTCCACGGGAACACAAGGCTTGTATCGCTTGCTTTGTGAACAACACGAGGTAATGAGGGGAGGGGGGAAAGGGCGGAGGGGGGAACTTGCCCCACTCACCCCACGTGCCTGGCCTGGCCACTGGGCTGCTTCTTTCCGCTTCTTTCTTCTTCTGCATTTGGCTGCACGCAAGGAAAGCAGCAGAAGTCTTTCTTTCTCTCCCCCAAACTCCACCAGAAATGAGTCTTTGGGATGCTGCAAGGCATCCAAGAGGTTGCAAGAGTTTCCTTGCATGAAGTCAAAAGTCTCTCTCTCTCTCCCCCTGAGAACGGAGCTGGAGATAATGTCCTGCGATCCCAAATAAAGAATGATTGATCAGTGGGAAAATGGGGTGGGAAATTTTCCTGCAGACTTTTTTGGGGGATTTTCCCAGGGTCTCTGGTCCGCGGGATTTAAAATTATGAGTTTGGTGGTCCCTGAGGTCCAAAAGGTTGGCGACCCCTGGTTTACACTACAAATCCCATGGTTCTGGGGCAGCTTTAGGCTTCATCCGGTAGTTGGGCTAAGAATCCTAGTAATAGCCAAATCAGATCTATCACCGGGGAACACACTACAAAACTGCCCTAGGCCAATCGGCACAAAGTGATGGAAGCGTCTTTCAGCCTAGCCCGCCGCTAGTTGCTATCCAACATCTTGTACCAATCCACCAGAGCAAAATGGATCTCAGATACAACGCACACAACAAAAAATACTTAATGTACTCCCTTAGCCGGTGCATGAAACCCAAAGCAGGCAAAAACCAATTACTGTGGAAAGGCTAAGAGATAATATGCAGCCAACAACTGCAGTATTTTTCTTCATTAATCATTACTGCATTCTTCCTCATTAACGCTGGAGGTCCAGAAGCATCAGGAGAAGGAGGAGCAAGCAAGATGCTTCAAAGTTGAAATATGAAAAAACTTGTTTCGGCTCTCAGCTGTTTCTCCCCATTGTTTTGTTTAAGAAGCCTTTTTAAAACAGAATTCAGAGCACTCAAAGGACTGGAATATCTCTGGGGAAAAAAACATTGGGTTTTATTTGCATTATCCTGGGTTCCCTACATTATGAGACTGTAGAGAATTAAAAATTAAAAAAGAACAGATGTACAGGTAGTCCTCGACTTACAACAGTTCGTTTAGTGACCAAAGTTACTGCGACACTGAAAATATGACTTATGGCCGTTTTTCACACTTATGACCGTTTCAGGTCACATGAACAAAGTTCCAAAGCTTGGCAACTGACTCATATCTACGATGGCTGCAATGATCCCCTTTTGCGACCTTCTGATAAGCAAAGTCAACAGGGAAGCCGGTTTCACTTAACAACCGTGTTGCTAACTTATCAACAGCAGTGATTCGCGTAACGACGGTGGCAAAGGAAGGCCGTACAATGGGGCAAAACTCATTTGAACAAATGTCTCATTTAACAACAGAAACGTTGGGCTCAACTGTAAGTCATAAGTCGAGGACTACCTGTATTGTTTAAAAAAAAAAGGAGAGGTAGTCCTCACTTTATGATCAGAGTAGAGCTCAAAATGTATGTGGCGAAACGAGACCGTTAAAGTGAATTTTGCCCCATTGTACAACCTTTCTTTGCCATCATCGTTAAGCGAATCACTGCAGGTTTTAAGTCAGTAACACGGTTGTTAAGTGAACTTGGCTTCCCTGTTCATTTTGCATGTCAAAAGCTCATCACATGACCCCAGGACACTGCAACTGTCATAAGTATCAGCCATTTTTGCCAAGGGGCCTGAATTCTGATCACATGGCCAATGGGGAATGCTGCGATGGCCATTAAGTGTGGAAATAAAGTCGTAAGGCACTGCTTTTCAGCATCATCGTAACTGGCAAGCCATCAATGGAGAACCCCGGTTGGCGTAACCACCGCGTTACCACCTTAACTGCAGTGATTCACTTAACAACGGTGTCCAAACAGTCATAAAAATGAGGCACGACTCAGTTAGCAATAGCACTGAAGACTTCTACAACGGCTTCCCAGCCCTTTCTAAGCAGTTTAAGCCTTTTGCGCCCAAACCATCTGGGTCCTCGTTTTACCGAAGGATGGAAGGCCGAGTCAACCTTGAAGCCGGTGAGTTAATGATGGTCTTGCTTAGCGACGAAAATTTGGGGCTCAATTTGCCGTCGTCCGCGAAATACTACCTGCAATATCATTCTTTACCAAATCCTATCAGAGTCCTTAAGGAACTTTTAAAAAGGACGAATTGCTAGTTTTTTTTCATTGTTTTTCTTTTCTTTTTCTTTTTCTTTCTGTGTGTTGTGTATGTAATTGTTTGACATTTTAGTTGTATAATCAATAAAGTTTGTTTGTTTGTTTGTTTTTTTAAAAAGGATGAAGGGGTTTGGTTCCAGCTTTTTGTAAGTATTTCTGCCTGGGAGGACAAAAAAGCCGGAGCTCAGCTGCCAAGGGTGGAAGAGGGAACATCTAAAGGGCACCGAGGAAAGAGAGAGAGAGAGAGAGAGAGAGAGTAGAAACCAATCTGGTCTTCTGAAATAAATGAAATAATATTGTCTGCCGCAGCAGCCATTTTATGAGAGGATGCTACATATGCTCACCAAACCCCCGAAGGACCTCTCAGAAATGTCCATCCTTGTGCTTCCTTAGAGAGACCTCCACGGGGGCGGTTCTGTCCCCTACCTTCCTTGCAACTCCCCCAGAAGTCTGTCTGCTGAGGATGGGATGGGTCCCTCATCTGATATAATAAGACATTATTCTCTTTTTTTTCCCAAACATAAGGGGAATTGCCCACTCCAGGCCCAGAATCAATTACAAGGTCCGAAGGGAGACATCTCCGCATTATTTTCCTCTTATTCTATCAATCACCTAAGTGTTATTACCACTAAATAATTCACCAAATTAAGACGTCAAATTGGCATGGCCCCTTCATCAGCACTAAAATCTAAAGCTTAAATAGCCGTTTCGGAGAAAAAGACGCCCCGCTAATTATTAACAAAGAGCATTGAGGTTGAAAAAGAACACCTAGGTATTATCTGCGGGTTCCAATTCTTGTTCTAATAGCAAAAATACAGAAATGGCAGCCTGCAGAGCTAAAAGTTCAGGCTCTCAGAAACCCATCAAAAATTTTGTCGGTTCCTAGAATGTAGAAACTCTTAAATTTTACTGGTAATACGTGTTTGAACCTTTTATGTTGATATGGCCTATAGGGCAATAATAATAATAATAATAATAATAATAATAATAATAATAATAATAATAATAATAATAATAAATAAATTATTTAATTAATAATGAAAGCCAGAATAGAAAAATCTGCTGATGACCCCAAATGCAGACTCTGCAAAGAAGCGGATGAAACCATTGATCACATACTGAGCTGTTGCAAGACAATAGACTGACTACAAACAACGTCACAACACAGTCGCTCAGATGGTCCACTGGAACTTGTGTCACAACTACCATCTGCTTGTAGCAAAGAACTGGTGGGATCATAAGCCTGAGAAAGTGGTCGAAAATGAGCATGCAAAACTACTGTGGACTACCGAAAACAGACTGACAAAGTTTTGGAACGCAATACCCCAGATATCAAGATTGTGGAGAAGAAAAAAGTGTGGATCGTCGACATTGCCATACCTGGTGACAGCAGAATCGGCGAGAAACAACTTGAAAAAATCACCAGATATCAGGACTTGAGAATCGAACTGCAGAGACTCTGGCATAAGCCAGTGCAGGTGGTTCCACTGGTATTTGGCACACCTAGGCAAGCACTTGAAAACAATTGGCACTGACAAGATCACCATTGATCAGCTGCAGAAGGCCGCCTTATTGGGATCTGCTCACATAATCCGCCGATACATCACGCAGTCCTAAACGCTTGGGAAGGGTTCGACTAGTGATTTGTGATACAAAACCCGGCATAGTTATCTCGTTTGCTGTGTACACTGTTGTTTTTTGTGTCTAATAAGAAGAAGAAGAGGAGGAGGAGGAGGAGAATATGGAAACTCTAAATACGACTGAAGGTGAAAATAAATCCATTGAGAAAGATATACAGATGGTCCTCGACTTACAACAGTTCATTTAGTGACCGTTTAAAGTTACAAGGCCACTGAAAAAAGTTGACTTATGACTTACGGTCGTAGGTTTTTCACACTTACAACCGTTGCAACATTCCCACGGTCACATGATCAAATTTCCGCCTGACTCGTATTTACGATGGCTGCAATGTCCTGGAGTCACACAAAATCCCGTTTTGTGACCTTCCGACAAAATGCCAATGGGGAAGCCAGATTCACTTAAGAGCCATGTTATTAACTTAAGAACTGTGGGGATTCACTTAACAACTATGGCGAGAAAAGCCGTAAAATGGGGCCGAAGCTCGCTTAACAAATCTCTCGCTTAGCAACAAAAAAAAAACCGGGGCTCCACTGGGTTCGTAAGTGGAGGACTACATGTAATGCGATCATATCGATTTTTAAAAACAAGGGTTTGCGCTGCTGATATGTAGAAAAACAAAATATAAACAAGGATGCCCGGGATATAATACCGCTCATCTTCCATTAACAAGGTGAAAGGATACCAACTGATAAAACCATCTCACCTATCATTATACAGCACTGAGACAGACAGAAAAGGGGAGGGGACCTCAGAATCAGCAAAGCAAGGAAGATAATGTCACAAGCAAGAACGGGTTGTGGTTGAATCATATTGAAAATTCAGTCTCTGAAACACTCGGGTGTTACGCTAAAATTTGGGGAGAGGAACCCTGATTGCCACAGCAGAACAAAGCAATATAAAGTACTGCCTTAAATCAATTGTCCGTCGGGTTCAGAAGGGAGGGGATCGTTGCACCATACAATAACACACACACACACCCATAACTTGTACATTACAAAGCACAAGAGCCGGAAGCCAGTTGCTGAACGGCAGCAGAATTCTGACTGCAGAAACCCAGTAAATTCTGGCAGAATTCTGGGATCAAACTCGGAATGCATTATAAGGACATGTGCAGTTTATTACTGAGTTACAGCCCTCCCCTTAAAGATTCGGCTAGAGGAAACCCAAAAAGTAAACACAGAAAGTCTACCCTGTATAAATTGAGATTGCTGCAGTGCTGTCCTTCGAATGTACACCAGCTCTTTCAATAAGTAAACAAGCCTTTCAACGGTGCCTCCGCTGAAAACAATGATCTGCACAAAGAGGATGCCAGTAACTGAAATATCAAAACACTTAAGCATTAAATGCAGAACGCAAGCTTTTCCTCTTGAGCAAATAAGCAAATTCTCCCCATCCCTGGCAGCCTTTCTCTGGACAAGAAAATGTGCATATATACTGGGGCATCCGCACGTAAAGCATTGCAAAATACATGCGTTTCTTTGATTAAGAGAACATACTTTTGTTGCATATGGCCCTGACCTGTATATCTGTGTCTTTTACAGGCTCTAAAGGTTCGAATGTTGTGGCAGCGCTCAAGCTCTCCAAGCGCTGAGATATGTGGGATATATCGAGCCCTCTGGATCCAAGAAGAACTGATCTAGAAGACAGATAAAAACAAAACAAAGGATGAAAGGCACAAAGATAATAAAACAAGGCAACAGAGTCATTCCTCCCAAAGCAAAATTTAAATCCAGAGGCCCGATTAGCATAATGGGAGTAGTCCTTGACTTACAAACATGCGAAGTTATAATGGCATAATGACACCGGTCCTCATATTTACGACTGCTGTCGCATCCCCATGGTCACACGATCAAAACTGAGGCACATGTATTTAGGATGGCACTGCAGCATCCCGGAGCCATGTGATCATATTTGCGACCTTCCCAGCCAGCTTCCAACAAGCCGAATCAATCGCGTGAAGTCAGATTAACTTTAACAACTGGATGTTATCGTTTAACAATTGTAGAGATTAACTTAACAACCTTGGCAAAAAAAAAAGTGGAAAAATTGGGTGTGGCTGACTTAACAACTGCTTGGCTTAGCAACCAAAACTCTGGCCCCAATTGTGGTCCTAAGTAGAAAAATGATCCGTACTAGTTTTTGATCTTGGGACTTCTATAAAACTTGGATTGAAATAAATATTTCAATAAACAACTTTTGCTTGCAGGACCACTTAAGCAACAAAACCCTCAGGTCAGAGAAAAGCATGGATAAGTCTTCTAAAATATTTTTCAACATCTGGTGATTGACGGCCTGCACAGGTTCCCCAAAATGTGACATTTGAGTCTGACACAACCATGGCTGTCAATGTTTCAACAGCCATTCTCTTTTGGCATTTTTCTTCTACTGATTCTCATTCGGTCTGATGAAAGAAAATCTGCTTTAGAAATGATTTCAATCAGGAGAGAACTTCCAGGAAATTCCCAAGAGAAATTTGTTGCTCTTTCGCCAATGAATGCCAACCAGGCAGAAAGGATATAAACTGAGATAAATAGTGAAGATGATGTAGAAGTGAGAGTTGGGAATGACAGCGGCGGGGAAAATAAAAGTTGAACACAGCAGAAATGGTACACAGGTAATTCTTGAGTTACGACCACAATTGAGCCCAAAATTGCGAAGTTTGTTTGTTAAGTGAGTTTCCCATTTTACGACCTTCTTGCCACAGTTATTAAGTGAACTATTACAGTGGTTAAGTTTGTAACATGGTTGTTGACTTTGCTCGTCGGACAGTCGCAAAAGTGACCCAGGGACATTACAACCGCTATAGATATAACTAGCTGTCAAACAGTGATAAGTCATTTTTTTCAGTGCTGTTATGACTTTGAACGGTTACTAAATGAACTGTTGGAAGTCGAGGACTACCTGTGCTTAGGAAATAGGTGTGGTAAGACCAGAAGAGATGGATGGGTGATGGATGGAATGCAAAAATGAATGAAAGAAGTACACTGAGGTAGTTTGGTCAGATAGAAAGAATGAATGATTGAATTGCAAAATATATACAGGTAATCCTTGACTTACAACCATAACTGGGACCAGAATTTCTGTTGTTAAGCTAGGTGGGCTGTTAAGTCACACACCCGATTTTGCAACCTTTTTTTTTTTTTTTGCCATGGTTGCTAAGCAAACCACTTTAGCGAATCGTATGGTAGTCACAACAAGAAGTGATAGCACCACTTTGTATCATACTGGGTAGAAGAATTAGAATTGTTTTTTTTAATAATTTTTATTAATTTTTTTCCACATTTAAAAACAACGTATACAATCTTCGCAGTGTTGTGATATCAACTTTTCCATTTGGGTCAATATACATATATACATATATACATTATTTTTTATTCCAACAATCTAACCAATTGTACCATTTCTCCCTGACCATATAATATTCCATATCTTCTTTATCTTGCAATTCCAATGTTTGAACATTTCTGCACAATCCATTATTTTCTTTATTATCATACTATCAGTAGGAATACTATCCAGTTTCCAACTCGGTGCATAAGTAATTCTTGCCGCTGTCAGTACATGTATTATATTTAATTTCTTTCTTAAATACTCTAATTATACCTTAAAGAAACATTTCAGGCTTAAGTTCTATTTGGAGACTGGTAATGTCCTGCAACCATTTCCTTATTTTGTTCCAATATTTTTTTGCTTTGGGGCAGGACCCATTCTATTTGTAGAATTAGAATTCTTTATTGGCCAAGTGAGATTAGACACACAAGGGATTTGTCTGCAGTGCCTAAGCTCTCAGTGTACATACAACAATTGATCATTATCACAGTCATCGTAAAAATACATTCATCATAAAACATTGGATACAACACTTAGTGATAGTCACACTTAGTGAGACCACACTTGGAATACCATGTCCAACTCTGGTCACCTTTCTAGATCCTAGAAAGCATACCGAGAACACTAGCAAAGGTGATAAGAGACCTGGAGGCTAAATCGTAGCTGAGGGGGTGAAGTATATCAAAGAGAAGGATGGGGTGTCAGCTGTACCACTCAGTCAGTTTTGTCAATGGAAATAATGTCAAAGAAGAAGGGTGGATAACATGGATCGCATTGAGTTATCCTGCATGGAATTGCCCGTGCAAGACAATTGTTCACTCTCCTGCTTGGAGGGCAGGGTTAGACTGGATGACCTACAAGGTCCCTTCCAACACTGTTAATCTGTTAACGTCATGTTGTCCCACAGCGAGTTAGCCGTGATGAATTGTCCTAGACCATTGAGAGTCACATCAGGGTTGTGTTTGACCTTGGGAGGGGGGCTGCGGGGGGGCATGACCAGGGTGGGCCAAGGTGGGTGTAGCCAGCTCAACATCACTCATGTTGGGGGCGCCTGTGGCAGCCCAAGTGCTCTGCCAGCGAAAATGGGCTCCCGACCTCTGTTTTCCGCTGCAACCCTCTGCCAGCAAAAACGGAGCTCAGCGGCCCTCCTGAGCTCCGTTTTTGCTGGCAGAGGCACCACGGGCCAGTCCTTCACTGTTTCCAGGGCCAGATCTTAAGCACCCTGAGGGCCAGATCCGACCCCTGGGCCTCGAGTTTGAAACCCTTCACCAAGCTTTCTCCACTCCAGCGACGCAACCCTAGCAGCCCCCGGCCAGAGGTTTTAAGCAACCCGGGGACTTACGCCTTGACGTCTGCTGTTTCTTGGGAGGTGCGGGTCAGGGTCCGGGAACGCAGGCGCTCCCCAGCCTGTTGGATCTCCTGGAGATTGCGTTCGACGTGAGGAAGCTCCGCGATGCCTTCCGTCTCGGCTGCCAGCTGCTCTGCCTGCTGCAGCAGCTCGCCAAACCCTTCCGCGTCCATCTGCAGGCCTGGATGTTATGTGGAAGGCCTAGGGAAGCAAGAATAGAAGCTACAATCACGTCAAGGTCAGACTGAAACACTGATCACTGATCTACTCTACCTTTTCAGATTGCAAGGAGTCCTCGAGTTATGACACTTGGGGTCAGAGTTTCCCTTGCTAAGCAAGGCAGAGGTTGTGCCCCATCTTATGGTCTTTTCCCCCCATAGTTGTTAAGTGTTGTTAACCCCTATTCCTTCTCTTCGTTAGGTTAGATATACCTAATTTCCCTTAAACCTGTTTTTCATACGGTTTAGCCATTTCCCCCTAGGTTGGTATCGTTTGCAAATTTGATGAGTTCCCCTTCTATCCCGTCATCATTCTGGACCATTTAGGAAGATGTTGAAGAGCACTGAGCACAAGGTAGAATGGGCTCTGGTACCCTACTGCATGCTTGCCTCCAGGTAGGGGTAGTTTCATCGAGGACTACTGGAGAGGTAGTCCTCAACTTACAACCCAAAATGGAGCCCAAAATTTCTGTTGCCAAGTGAGACAGTTGTTAAGTAAATTTTGCCGCCTCTTACAATCGTTCTTGTTACTGTTGTTAAGTGAATCACTGCAGTTGTTAAGTTAGTAACATGGTTGTTAAGTGAATCTCACTTCCCCATTGTCCAAAGATCACAAAAGGGGGTCACATAATTCTGTGTCCCTGAAACTGACATAAATATGAACCAGCTGCCAAGCATATGAATTTTGATCACATACCCATGGCGACGTTGCAGTGGTCGTAAGTGTGAAAAAGAGCCATGAGTCCATTTTTTTTCAGTGTTGTTGTAACACTGAGGGGTCACTAAAGAGTTGTAAGTCGAAGACTACCTGTACATGCTGGGTGCAGTAAATTCATTTGTGGTGGTACTATCCTACGTTGTTCTACCTATCTTACCAAGAAGTAGGCTATGAATAGAATAGAATAGAATAGAATAGAATAGAATAGAATAGAATAGAATAGAATAGAATAGAATAGAATAGAATAGAATAGAATAATGAAATGAAGAAAGGAATAGAATTAGAATTAGAATTAGAATTAGAATTAGAATTAGAATTAGAATTAGAATTAGAATTAGAATTAGAATTAGAATTAGAATTAGAATTAGAGTAGAGTAGAGTAGAGTAGAGTAGAGCAGAATAGAATAGAATAGAATAGAATAGAATAGAATAGAATAGAATAGAATAGAATAGAATAGAATAGAATAGAATAGAATTCTTTATTGTCCAAGTGTGTTTGGACACAGAAGGAATTTGTCCTGGTGAAAATTCTCTCAGTGTACATAAAAGGAAAGATACATTTGTCAAGAGTCAAGAATCATAAGGTTCAACACTTAATAATAGTCATAAGCAATCAAATCATACTAGGAAACAGTCAATATAAATCATAAGGATACAAGCGACAAAGTTACAGTCATACAGTCACTAGTGGGAGGGGATGGGTGATAAGGAGTGATGAGAAGAGTAACAGTAATTGTAGTGCAGACTTTGTAAATAGTTGGACAGTGTTGAGGGAATTATTTGTTTAGCAGAGTGATGGCGTTCGGGGGAAAAAATTTCTTTTGTCTAGTTGTTCTACTCCAAGCTGTCAAATTCCCGGCCATTCAATGATTGATTGATTGACTTGATCAAGTTGATTACTACCTATCAATTACCTAGATCAGGGCTGTCAAACTCCCAGCCAATGGGTCGGATGCGTCATGTGCTGGCCACACCCACGCCCAGTTTATTGAAGGAGGGGAATGTCCCAATACATCACATGACACCGTCGTGATGATGTGAGTTTGACACCCTGGTCTATCAAATTCCTTACTGAAATCTAAGTATACCATATCTAGAGCATTTCCTTGATCCACTAATTTAGTCCCTTTATTGTCAAAGAAGGCAATACGGTCGGTCGGTCTGGCATGATCTGCTTTTAACAAACCCATGCTGTATCACCCGGAAATGGAATAAAAACAGTGGAGACCAGCTGCACCAATCAAATTATCTGCCAGACTGCAAAGAATTTTATGTACAAATCTGCTTGCTGGCATGCAGCCATACTTTAAGGAATGGCACTCACAGAAATTCAGCACCAGTAAAGGATCAATGGATGGATAACGAGGAGCTAAATAATGGAACTGCTCAGGTCTGGATGCAAAGATAAGACCATCTTTATTATGCTTTGGGAAATTTAGGGTAAGCACTGTTCAATTTTCAGAAGTGCATCCATAAGCCACTTGCGGCTCAAGGAAAAAGAAAAACAGTCTTTTTTATTTAAATCTTTAATTTCCCCAAATATCCAAAATAGCAATAGCATTTAGAATTATGCACGCTCCGTAGTATATAAGCACTATATAGACCAGGGGTGTCCAACCTTGGCAACTTTAAGACTTGTGGACTTCAACTCCCAGAATTCCACAGCCAGCAAAGCTTTGCTGGCTGAGGAATTCTGGGAGTTGAAGTCCACAAGTCTTAAAGTTGCCAAGGTTGGACACCCCTGATATAGACCTATTAAATAGATGACACTAAAGCTAACTAGGATACAGCAGCATGTCATAAAACAGTACAAATTCAAGAGTCAACCAAGATTAAAGGCCAGCATGGCATAAGATATGGTCCTGCCTCTCTTTTTTTAGCGCCCACATCTAGGGGCCATTGACCTTGCTCTACATACATGAGGGGATGTGGTAGGATTGGCGGATTTTTCATACATTCCTTGACTTACAATCATTTGTTTACTGACTGTTCCAAGTTACAACAGCATTGAAAAAAATGACTTAGGACTGTTTGCCACACTTATGACCATGTCAGCATCATTGCAGTGGTCATGTGATCAACATTTGGACACGTGGTGACTGACATATATGACGGTGGCAGTGTCCTACGGTCAAATGGAATGGAATGGAGAAGAGAATGGAGAAGGGAAGGGAAGGGAAGATGGAAGGGACCTTGAAGGTCTTCTAGTCCAACCCCCTGCTCAAGCAGGAGAACAATACCATTTCAGACAAATGGCTGTCCAGTCTCTTTTTAAAAACCTCCAGCGATGGAGCGCACGCGATTTCTGGAGATGTTGTTCCATTGGTTAATTGTCCTCACTATTAGGAAATTTTTCCTTAATTCCAAGCTGCTTCTCTCCTTGATTAATTTCCATTGATTGTTTCTTGCCCTGCCTTCGGGTGCTTTGGAGAATAATTTGAACCCCTCTTCTTTGTGGCAGCCCCTCAAATAATGAAATACTGCTATCGTGTCACCCCTAATTTTTATTTTATTTAGACTAGCCAATCCTTTTGCGACCTTCTGACAAGCAAAGTCAATGGGAAGCCAGATTTACTTAAAAATCATGTTGCTAACAACAGCAGTGATTCACTTATCAATGAAATGATTCACTTATCAAGAAATGTCATTAAATGGAGCGAAACCCACTTAACAACTGTCTGTTTGATAACGGAAAGTTTGATTGTAAGTTGAGGCATATTTGTATTTACCTCTAGGCATCCAAGTCTGATCCAGAAAGATCAGAAATGTTGCAAACTATTTGGTTTTTTCATTTCCAAAACCCCAAACCTCACTTAAATGCTTAGTTCAGTTATGCTTCAAATTCTTACGATATTTGAGCAAAGACCAGCAGACAAAAAGTTTGGCCAGAAATGTAGTAATCCAATCACCATTTCTTCAAGAAAATCCACCAGGGGTTTCCATTCCAATATTAACACTTTTCACATCTATTCCTGCGTAGGAGTCATTTCAAAGTACTCTCAGGGAAGAAGCTGCTGTGCCAAGGCAAGCAGCAATCTGCTAAGTGCTTTAAAAGCCAAATTTACGAGGCTTTTATTTTCACCAAGCCAGCCTCCTTAACAGCACCGTAGATTTACTTTTTTTTCCCCCTTCCGATTCCCCGCTGTCTTCTTGGATGCTTTATTGTCATGTGAAGTTGGGTCTAATTTGACAATCTTGAAGAATTCCCAAGGGGTTTCAGCCAGCCTCTCTCCTCCATTGTGTTACAGAAAACATTTCACGATTAAATTGGGAATTGCGCAAAGCATATTTGACAAGTCAGACAAAGTGGTGAAGCGATGGGTATGAAACTCCCTTTACCAACATTCCTTCACATCCAAAAATGAACAAGCGGTGGGAATTACTGGGGTGGAATCTGGCAGCTGAGCTGCAGGAAAGAAACCAAGAAGGGATCCTCCCTAAATAAATCTTCACACTATTTATCTGACAGTTACGCAGAGTGTACTTTAGTCTGGCAAGATTCCGGTCTGTGGGTGAATGGCAATTTTAAAAAAAACTTCTCCCCGGAGCAGTTCATTATGTTGTTCTTGTTTTCTTGTGCCTACCATTAATCTAGATTTAGGGACAGTGCCTTCTGGATCTCATTCTGCATACCAAGCCTTTGTTCTGCACTTCTCAGTGCATTCAGCACATTCTGCACAGACGATTCGAAGTTATGACAGCACTGAAAAAGGTGACTTAGGATCATTTTTCACACTTATGACCGCTGCAGCATCCCCCTGGCCATGTTGTCAGGATTCCGGCAGTTACCCCCCATTTAAATCAGGAGTCTCGAGCCAAACTTCCAAAACTTCAAAAGGATTTATTGGGAGTTAAAAAGTCCAGCACTGCCTGGGTGTAGCCGACTCTGAGACACATAATTCATTGTCACCCTTGACCCTGGTTTTCCTCCCCACCCCCTGGGCGTATCGTAATTCATATTCTCCAATGGGACACATCCATAGCCCAGAGTCATCAATCAGGCTCTCCAGTTAGAATTTTGCATGGCAGAAACTTCGGTCACCTAGTTACTATCTTTGAAAACATTTATGGAATGCAGTTTCGGTTTTGCAAGCTACCACACTGCTCCCCCCTCCCTTTCTGTTGGCACCTCTAAGAAGACCATAGAAATATTTTATGAGTTGACACACGTGATCAAAATTTGGACGCTTGGCAACTGATTCATACTGATGACGGTTGCAGCGTTCCTGGGCTCATGACATCCCCTTTTGCGTCCTTCTGACAAGCAAAGTCAATGGGGAAGCCAGATTCCCTTAACAACTGCAGTGATTTACTTAACGACGGAGGCAAGAATGGTTCTAAAATGGGGCAAAGCTCATTGAACAACTGTCTCACTTAGCAACAGAAATTTTGGGCTCAATTGTGGTCCCTAAGAGAAGGACGACCTATACTGATCTTTTCCCCCCGAATAACATTAGCATGAAACTTCCAATAATATATTTCTATCCCTAACTCAAAGATGATTTTCTTCAGCTGTCCACCCCTGATTTGCAAAGCATGGATATGTGGCCAGGAGCATAGAAGCCCAAAGCTCACTGGTATAACATCAAGCCACAGGAACGGTCGGAAAGTCATTGGCTAAAGATTATGAATATTACTGCAATAAATGTAAAAACAGCTCTGTATCTCTGGGTAGCCTAGCCCTTCCCTGGCAGGGACTCTACAGAAATCTGCCATCTGCTTATTCGATGCTGTACACAGAGCATAGAACAGTAGAGTCGGAAGGGATCTTGGAGGTCTTCTAGCCCCACCTCGAGCTAAATGATTGCCCAGTCTCTTTTTGTTCTGCACTCTTTTCCAGAGCCTCAGCATCTTTTTCACATTGGGATGAACCAGAACTGAGCGCCACATTCCTAGGGCGGCCTTACTAAGATGGGGTACTTTGCAAAGTACCGCTTTTTCCAACTTCACTGGGACGTGCGCGGCCTCTGTTACCCAAACAAACAGCCCTCTGTTCTCCAACGATAGGTTATTTTGCTTAAGGGGAAGGCAAAACATCGTATTTTCTTCCCAGAAATGTCATGCAGACATCCAACTGCAAAGATCAGGCCGGCGCCAAGTAATTGGGAGATCGCATGAATCTTCCCTCAGTGCAAGCCAGCATACTTTGGAGCATTAAACCAAGCAGCAGCCTTCGATAAGCCAATAAACAGCGTGTACGATGGAGACAGAAAGCCAGGGAGGGGAGCCCAGCCATGGAGAGAAAGCGCTTTTATGCCCTGCAATGCAGCAGTAAAGGCTGGCCTTTCCCTGCAAGCTGTTTCCCTCTTCTGGCACAAGAGCAACAGCCTCTGCTGGCAGACAGCGTCCAGAGCAGTCGTATTCTCGCTCCGATTAAGGTTGCGCCTGCCAATTTCGGAAACAGCAGTGCCTGTGACTGCAAGAATGGCAGATGCTGCTTTGATATACTCTCTTTGATTCACTCTCTTTTAGTTTCATTTTTTATTTTTATTTTTTTCATTCGCTGCCACCACGCTGGAACAAGCAGCAGCTCCGCAGCAACAAACTTCACACAGAGCGAGGGAGGCGGCGACAAAGAAGGCAGGGGCACAGCACACTCTTTGGGGTGTTTGTTTCTGCCAGGGCACTTCCTCGCTCGCTCGCTCGCTCTTTTAGGAAGGGGCCCCTGGGAAGTTGGCTGCACGTCCGGTCAAAATTGTACAAATGGCAGTTGAAGCTGGAACGATCAAGCCAGCAAAGGTCAAGAGAAGATCCAGGGGGAAATGGGCGATGCGGAACGGCTGCCACTCGGCTGGCTACCTTCCCCCTTATCGAACTGCAGGTAGACCTCGACGTGCAACTGTTTGTTTAGCGACCGTGTACATTCCCGTGAAGTTCTAAAGCGGCGCTTTGTAAAAGTACTGCTTTGCAAAGACTTAGGACATAGAATGACAGAGTTGGAAGGGACCTCGGAGGTCATCTAGTCCAACCCCCCCTGCTGGAGCAGGAGCGTCTATTCCAAATATTAGCCCCTGCCGAGGATTGAACTCACAGCCTCCTGATTGTGAGGTGAGAGCTCCACCTCTAGGCCACCACACCTAACTTTGTAAGGCCACGCTTAGAATACACGTAGCCCTCGGCCTTACGACCGCAATGGAGCCCAAGATTTTAAGTAGCTAAGTGAGAAATTTGTAAGGGTGAGTTTTTGCCCCATTTTACGACTATTTTTTTGCCACGTTTGTTAACTGAATCACCGCAGTTGTTACTCACACAGTTGTTAAAGAGACCCTGGCTTCCGCACTGAGTTGTCAGAATCATGTGACGCAGGGACACTGCAACCGTCATAAATGTGAGCCGCCTGTCAAGCATCTGAATGCAAATCGTTTCCATGGGGATGTTGCAAATCTCATTAAGTGTGAAAAAAGGTCATAAGTAACTTTTTTCAGTGCAATTGTGACTTTGAATGGCCACTAAGTGAACTGTCCGAATTTTGAACACTTGTACAGGTACTCCTTGACTTATAAGGACTATCTGTACAAGTGATCAAAATTCGGATGTTTGGCAACTGACTCATATTTACGATGGCCGCAGAGTCCCTGGGGTCACGTGATGCCCTTTAGCGACCTTCTGACAAGCAAAGTCAACGGGGAAGCCAGATTCACTTAACAACCAGGTTACTAACTTAACTGCAAGATTCACTTAACAACCATGGCAAAAAAAAATGTTGTAAAATGGGGCAAAAAAAAAGCATTTTAAAAATGTTTTGCTTAGCAACCATGGTTTTGGGCTCAATTGTGGTCATAACTCGAGGCCTGCCAGTATTTATTTAAAATAATAATAATAAAGGTGGGATGAGAAACAAACAGAAATAAATTAAAAATTAGTTTTTATTGTGGGCTTTTAATCATAAAAATTACTCGTCAAACTTGTACCCTGCCCAACTTACCATGCTGTAAGACTTACAAAATAAAGATAACTGTTGGGAAACACAATGTTGCATTTTAATATCTGCACCTCTATAACTGGCTAGTTTGGCTCTGCAACCCAACAAGACCGACACAGACTTCAGAGAGTAATTAGGACTGCAGAAAAAAAAATTACTACCAACATGGAGGTCCCGTATGCTGCACGAGTCAAAAAGAGGGCTGTGAAAATATTTACAGACCCCTCACATCCCGGGCATTAACTGTTTCAACTCCTTCCCTCAAAACGACGCTATAGGGCACTGCACACCAGAACAACTAGACACAAGGACAGTTTTTTCCCGAACGCCATCGCTCTGCTAACTCCCACAATTACTTAGTTAGACTGTATTACTATTCTTCTTCTCATTCTTCCTATTACCTATCTCTTCCCACTTAGGGTTATAACCGTGTTGCTTGTATCTTTACAATTTATATTGTTTTGTTTTCCTAGTATGTTTTGATTGCATTAGTAACTTATGTATGATTTGATTGCTTATAGTAACCTATGACTATCACTGTTATATCTGATGATTCTTGATGAATGTATTTTATTTTTCCTTATGTACACTGAGAGCATATGCAGCAAAGACAAATTCCTTGTGTGTCCAATCACACTTGGCCAATAAAGAATTCTCTTCTCTTTCTTCTATTATATTCTATATTCTATACTTTAGGTCAATAATATATTAGTTGGCACATGTGTAACAAACAAGCAAACTGTAGGAGATTTAATTCAAGCACCAAATGGTGACATGGTACATTGAACTAATCTTTTTTTTTTTTTAATGCATGGTGTTCCTTGCAAGCAGGGTCAGTTCCATAAATACACAAATATAAATTAACTCAAAGGCTCACATGGTTCTGAGCTGGAGTCACGATTTTTAAAAAAGTGTTCTAGCAGAGAATGATTTAAGGAATGGGTCAGTGTGTTGGCTTCCCCCATATGTCTGTTTAATTGACTATCCTTCTTCTAGGTTTATTGAGCCTATCTAAAAGTGTTCTATCAGCATAGGTTGTTAGTTTGTTGTCTGTTGAAAAGTGGCAGAAAATCATGTTGTCATTATTTGGTTCTTTGTAACCAAGTTTCAGCCCAATAATCTTGAGCAGCCTGAAAAGGCATAATTAATCACTTTTGATGTAAATTAGCATTTTAGAACGACCCTCTGCCCTCAGATATACTTGAAAGCAGAATTAAAATGGACAAAGCAATACAATCAACACCCTCGGAACATTTTGGGCACATCCTACAACTATCCCACCTTCTGCTTTATTTATAGAATGGAAACATGATTCAGTGAGAAAAAGTAGTAAAATTAAATTGTTAGTATAAATCAAATGAAAAACCTGATTGTGGTCATCAACCAGCACAAGGAAAGCAGTGTGGCAAATATTCAAAACTAAATTGACAATGTCGGGGTAGTTAGGAAAAATACATTCAAACAATTTTGGCTAAAAAAAAAATTAAATAAAAGGAAGAAAAAAGCGACTAAGTTACTATAAATAAAAAATTGGTTTGGAGATTGCTTGCTTCCAAAGTGCATTGATCTCATATTTTAAGATAATTGAGTACATAACTGTGTATTATGGAGTCTCCAAATATATTTATTTTTATGTATGTATGTATGTATGTATGTATGGTATTCAGCTTTGTTCGGGTATTTTATGAATACCATACATATAAATACCCGTGAAAACTTCACACACACACACACACACACACACACACACACACACACACACACACACACACACACATATATATATATATATATATATATATATATATATATATATATATATATATATATATATATATATATATATATATAAATAAACTTCTTCATTAGTTTAGGAGGGATACACAAGCTACTTCTCACATAAATTATGAACTCAGAATCCCGAGACCCAATATTATTTTCCAGCTTCGCAACATCACTCCAAATATAAATTACAGGGAAACAATGGTGGAAGAACGGCATAACTTGATTTGATGCTTGCAAGCACCAGTTTGTCGTGTGAGAAATAAAATGCTGATCTAAGATGGATTTTGATGTGATCTAGTAAGACTGTTATTACATGGAGGAACGGGGAAGGCTGTACCATATTCTGAACTGTTTCTTTAATGTTAGGGTAACATATTATCTGCCATGAGGCTAAACAATAAACCTGTGCATGGATTGGTGAGCGTATCCCTGGAACTGCATAGAATTACAACTAGCTAAGATATTAGATGCGAGTGTGAAGAAAAAGACAAATTGAACAGGAGCTGCCCAAATCAATGCAAACTCATTCAAGGCGTCTGGATCCAGCAAAGTCGCTGGGAGAAACAGAACATAGAATATTATGGTTGGAAGGGACCTTGGGGGTCTTCTAGTCCAACCTCTTGCTCAAGCAGTAGATCCTATACCATTCTGGACAAACGGCTGTCCAGTCTCTTCTTAAAAGCCTCCAGGATGGAGCACCCATGATTTCTGAGGGCAAGCTGTTCCACTGAGTAATTCTTCTGTCCATTGAACTAAGTTTCTCATTAGTTCAAGGTTGGAGCTCTCTGTAATGCTCTTCCCACCCATTCCTTCTTGTCCAGCCCTCAGGTTCCCTGGAGAGTAAGTCAAACCCTGCTTCTGTGACAGCTCCTTAGATACCGAAAGATTGCGATCATATCACCCTTGGTCCTTCTCTTTGTTAGACATACCTAGCTCCCTTAACCAATGTTGTTAAGTTAGTAACACAGTTATTAAACAAATCTGGCTTTGCCATTGACTTTGCTTGTCCAAAGGGATCACGTGACCCCAGGGACATAGCAACGGTCATAAGTATGAGCTAGTTGCCAAGCCTCTGAATTTTGATCACGAGACCACGGGGATGCAGCAACGGTCGTAAGTGTGAAAAACATTCATCAGTCACTTTGTGATGACCCGGGGCATGACACAAAAATAACAAAGCCACAAAAATAGAATAACCCTTTAATGCCTCCAACGTGGCCCCCAACTCTTCCAAAAACAGTCTACGAAGGAAAGAAATACAGCCCGAACCCAAAGTAAAGATAAATTAGAAATTTAAAAAAACAACACAAACCACAATGAAGTAATTAAGGCAGGCCAGGATGATAAATTGCAGACTTAGAATAGATAATGCAGCACCCACTGTTGGGAGGACGCCAAAACCCAGATAAGCCTCAACAAAGATAATGTAGGCTTTGCTTCCAGCAAGGAGCTGTGTGCAAACGCCCCACTTATATCCTGTTCTTCCAGCTGCAACTAATGAATACAATAGAATACTTTATTGGCCAAGTGTGATTGGACACACAAGGAATTTGTCTTGATGTAAATACTCTCAATATACATAAAGAAAAGATATATTCGTTAAGAATTAAGAATCATAACGTACAACATTTAATGACAGTCATAGGGTACAATGAAGGGGATCAGGGCCCTTTCCTCTCCCGTAACCCTCTTTGCTCCCTTCTCCGTTCCTCCCTGTGTGCCCTAGGATGAAGAGGGGGTGGGCCTGGGTCTTCCTCTGCCCAGCCAGACTGTGCCCTTCCCCTGTTTCTTCCACAGCCACCACTCCCACTCCCTGTCAGCTGCTCAATCTCCCCCTCAGAATCAGACTCCAACATGAGCATGACACACTTTTTCCGGTACCATTGTAACTTTGAACAGTCACTAAATGAACTGCTGTAAGTCCAGGGCTCCCTCTGTATAGCATTTTGGATTTAATGTTGACTTGAAAAAGACAAGAGTGAATTGGGGAGAGGAGAGCGTGGTGAAGCAGCCTCCGATCCCGTTTTCTATTGTTTCCAGTGAACATGCTTCTGTTGTCTAATGGCTGTTTATCTCCCTGCTGATCGAGAAATATATTGCCTTTCTTGGAAAATGACAGCTTTCAAATATTTTCCGGACCATCAGTGCAGAGATGTGGAATCTTTGCAATGGGAGGGGGGTGAGTTTACTGCATTCAAGAGACTGCAGACAGATTAGCAGAGTCATCAGGCCAGGATATTTGAGGAAACAGCAGCAGCAGCAGCAGCACACACACAGATCAGAGAGACAGAGAAAGAAAGAATTTGAATTCCAATCAAATATGGATCCAAAACCTAGGGAAGGCAAGGATGTTGGTGGGAGGGGGGGGTTGTTTAAAAAAATAAAAAAGACGATCTGCCACTAATTGTTGCTTGCATTGAGCCATGAATTATACACTCTAAGCCTGCTCTAGCACAAAATTATTCACTGGAGCTCTCCTAAAAAAACAAAAATTTAAAAAATAAGCTGGCTTTTATTTACTTACTACCTCGATATCCATGCTTTGCTACGAAACTATGTGGTCGGGCTTAGTTTTTGGGGAGGAAAATAGGTGGGGTCTGCCTCTGCCTATCAGCATCCATCGGTATTCATCTGGCTAGTGTCCTGTCAGTGTGTGAGAGAGTTGAGGGCTGTTTGGAAACTGAAAGAGTATTTGCTGTGTGAGCAAGGAGACAGCAAGGAACCTAGGCGTGGCTTAGCTCAACTGTTCTGTACTAAAGCTGCTTGGTGCTGTGAAACTAAAACCGAAAATGAAACTCCTCTGCTTGTGTTTTGCATTTGGAACAGATTTCTTTTCGGGTGGGGAGGGGGAGTAGAACTCCTTAGCATCAGAGCATGTTAATAACAATAATATATGAAATGCTCTGATGGTCATTTGGAAAAATCCTTTCTTAATGAGCATCTAGAAGCCAAGAGGAACATACTTGGCAAATTTCAAGTTTGTAGGCTTTACAGTTCTGGAGATTTTATGATGATGCATGAGTGGTACTTTTACATATATAGATTAGGATTTCTAGAAATCTAAAGCTTAAAATAAGGGGTTAGGTAAACAGATTTCATACTGGGCCAACGAAGGATGTGTAAAATCAAATGTTGAGAGACCACACAATCTATGTACAGGTAGTCCTTGACTTATAACTGGTTGGTTGCTTAGCAACTATTCCAAGTACCTCCCCAGAGGTACTTAGACTCAGTTTCAAATTCTGACCTTCCGTGCTTTTGGGGAGTCGCATTTTGGGCAGCTGTTAACCGACTCACATTTACAGCCATTTGCAGCATCCTGCACTCCCATCATCAAAATTAGTGATTTTTTCCCCCCCAGAAACCGGTATGTACTTCCAGCAAGAAACGACCATTGGCTAGAATCAGTTCGCTTAAAGACCACTGCAAAGGTGGTTATAACATTGTGGTCATGGACCTGTGGGGAGGAGCTGAATGACCGGCGCAACTTATGACCTAATTCCATTAATTACAGTCGTAACTTGAGGACTACCTGTACTTACAACCCTAGTATAAAGTTCTCTGATCCTCAAAAGGAAAGTGGGAGAAAGAAAAAGGCACACAGGAGCATGGCTGATGGTCGTCTGTCATTGCTGGAGGGGGGTGTAATCAAAAATAAATAGAAATGAGACAGATGAACAGGAAAAACTAATTAAATGCTATTGTGATGACCCAGGGCGTGGCACAAAGGCAACACAGTCAAATAAGCAAGAAGCGTCCCTTTAGTACCTCCAACTTTGCCCCCAATGTCCAGGTTACCTTCAGCTGGAGAAAAAAACTCTCCCAGGAACAGTCTTTAAGTGGAGGAAATTCAGTCCGAAAACCAAGTACATACAAACTGTAACTAAAAAATCCACACAAACCACGCTGTAGTATAACGTGACAGGGCAGGAGAAGGAATTGCAGACTTGAAAGGCCAGAAAAACACACAGTTGGGAAGATGCCAGGAACACAGATAAGCCTCAATGACACCAGATAATTCATGATTTGCTCCCAACAACTTGCTGTGTGCAACTTCCCTTTTTAAACGCTGTGTTCCCAGCTGCAGCTAATGAAGGGAATCAGGACCCTTTCCTCCCCCGTAAGCCACGCAACTCACGTTGCTCCCTTCTCCGTTCCTCCCTGCGTGCCCTAGGATGAAGAGGGGATGGGCCTGGGCCCTCCTCCGAATTCCCTCTCCCTTGCACTACCTCTCCCTTGCTCTGTCCAGCCGGACGTTGCCCTTCCCCAGTTTCTTCCACAGCCAATGGAGCCATACTCCCATTCCCTGTCAGCTGCTTGGACTCCCCCTCCGAATCAGATTCCAACAGGGGCATGACAGCTATAAAGCCACAGCTTGTATACATGCTAGTCGTTTCCAGCTCTAGGGGGCGGTGCTCATCTCCGTTTCAAAGCCAAAGAGCCAGCGCTGTCCGAAGATGTCTCCATGGTCATGTGGTCGGCATGACTAAACACCGAAGGAGCATGGAACGCTGTTACTTTCCCACCAAAGGTGATCCCTATTTTTCTACTTGCATTTTTTACATGCTTTCGAACAGCTAGGTTGGCAGAAGCTAGGACGAGTAACGGGACCTCACTCCGTTACGTGGCACTAGGGATTCGAACTGCCAACCTTTCTGATCAACAAGCTCAGCGTTTTAGTCACTGAGCTACTGCGCCCCCTAATTACATAATGCCAAGTGTCTTACAAATCCATATTCAGGCAGTGGGTTGCATCTGAAATACTAAACTTCCCAACTTAAAGAACTGCCAAAGAAAAATAGAGAAGATGCATACCAACCAACCTGTCTGTCGTGATGAAAAAGGAAGGTAGGCATTCTATAAAGCACTACGCATTGCCCACACTATTTAGGATTCATCAGAATTCAGCTCTGCAATGCAGGCCTACCTAGTGGACATGTATAATCGGCAGCGGTCGATGCATATTTGCAATGCAAACAAGTCCAAGCAGTTTTTAAAAAATGACTCTGTGTAATTCAAATGCATAGCCCCGCGCCCAGGAAGAAGAAAAATGGTCCATTGGTCACATATGCTAATTTCTGAAGCTGCACAGAAAGAAGAAAATAGTCTGTTGATCCTATGTACTATTTTCTGTACATCTCCTAACCACAGAGATCTTCATGCATTCATAAGAGCAAATCTATACTCCTTATAGTCCAAGAAAATTCAAACAATCTGCCCTAAAAAGAATGTTAAAAGCTTCCTAATTAATAATGTGGGCTTCAATATTAGACACCAAAGGCATGTGAGCAGAAACAAACCAGCTCTCGCAAAGAAAAACTCCTCTCAAAATATTGGAAAATTGTTTATTCCAGCAATCTGAAATTCACCACCATGTACAAAACGTATTTGTGCAAAAATGCTTTTTGAAGATCTTCTGCTATAGAAGAAAAGTATTAGTCCAATTTCTATCACGTATTTCCTTGGGAGAGTAATTTGACATATCATACATTGCCTTGATTTCCCCACCCAACTCAAAAAATCTCAAAAATCCTGGTTAGAATGAACGATAATTATCTCAGAATCACATTGGGAAACTTCAACCTGTAAGGATGAACCTCTATCTCCCCAGGCCTACTACAAAATCTGGATCGCTTTAGCACATTCAGGATGCTGCATTCTCACAACATTCAGAATCGCAAATTAGCCAACCACATTCAAGACTAACTACTCTACAAATCCTATCTGCATAGTTCAGTTATGGATCATTTTGTGTTAACCCACAAAACTGGAGTCATTGCATCAATTATTGATTACATTTGTTGTGTATTGTACACAAAAATTCTGGCTCTCAAGGCTCTACTTCACCATTATGGAAAAAGGCCAAAATGGAGAGGTTTAGCCCTCATCCAGTCTTTTTAAAGGTCTTTTAAAACATGCAGAAGGTGCCAAATTTAATATTTGCCTTTTCCAATTTAAAATTATTAGATCAGTCATCTGGTGAATAGAATTGCTACTCTTCTTTAAATGTATAATTTTTCTTCATCAGTTTCTTCTGTTAAATGTATGTATGATTTCACTTAGGTTTCAGTCCTTAAACATCTGCCTAATGAATAAGACTACACTGCAAATCTGCAGACCCCTACAAACTTACTTAATGTTTATTTTTTAAATGAACTTTTAAAAGGCTGGATCAGGGCTAAGTCCATATGCCAGGAAAGAACACAAAGGAAATAAAGATCCGCACAAAGGAAAAAAAGAACAAAAGAAAACAAGCACTTCCCACATTAAGCCAGTCTGCATGTAGAACCATTACTGTATAATAATTAAGATGCTGAACTAGAAATTAGGAAACCCTGCTTTCCAGTCCTCCATTAAGTACAAAGCTGATAGCCTGACTTTGGGCCAGTCTTTCACACTCAGCCTAACCCATTTCACACGATTGTTGTTGTGGGGAAAAGGAAGCAAGAGCAATATGTACACAGTGTCCTGATTTCTTTGTACAAATCAAGGCGAGATATAAACATGGATACCAACCTAAATAAGAATTTGTGGATTTCCAAGGAACAGAGGTCCACCAATTACAATATACCTAAAGGTTCTCCAACACAAATCTATGAATCAGAAAAGCGGTTCAACTGAATTTAATGGGACTTGGTCCCAAATAATACAATCATAATCAATAGCAGCAGAACGGCCCTTCCATGTAAGGATGCTTTTCTTCTAAATTGATGTTTCTCAAATTTGGCAACTTTAAAACAAGTGCTCTTCAACTCCCAGAATTCCCTATGCTGTCTGGGAAATTAGGGAAACTGACAATTCACATGCCTTAAACTTGCCAAGTTTGAGAAAGGAAGTTTAAAATGCTAGTTAGCCAGATGACAAAAATCAGGGGAAATAGTAGCCCAAATTAAACCTCCAATTCGTGCATAAGCGCACCAACGTGCCTATCGTCTCTGTCTTAATGTTCCATTTTATTCGTATCTATTTCATGTATTAATAATCATGTTTATACATACATACACACACACACACACGTGTGTGTGTGTTTTCTGAGGTTCTCGCGGGTATTTGTATGTGGATCTTTGGTTATTCGGGTTTTCTCCCGCGTAAGATTGGAAGTATCTAGGCAACGTTTGGATGAAGTCTCATTCATCATCTTCAGGCTTGTGTCTTCGGCTCTGTGCTTCTCAGAGTGATGTGAGCTTGCAGCTGCTTCTTCCTTTTAACTGCTAGTGGGGGTGTGACTTGATCAGAACACAGCCAAGCCCCCACCCAATCAAGTCACACCCCCACTAGCAGTTAAAAGGAAGAAGCAGCTGCAAGCTCACATCACTCTGAGAAGCACAGAGCCAAAGACACAAGCCTGAAGATGATGAATGAGACTTCATCGAAACATACTTCCAATCTTACGCAGGAGAAAACCCAAATAACCAAAGATACATATATACATATATACATACACTCACACACACACACACACACACACATATATAATCAAATGCATGCTTGACTAAATAAAATAAATAAAAATAAATAAATAAATTCCGGGTACCAGCCAGGTCCCTTTCCTGGGTCTGGGACTCCTAAGAGAAACCGGCCTCTGGGGGTGCCAGGCACTTGCTTTGCGGGGAGTCCCAGCAAAATTAAAAAGCGGAGCCGCTTGTTCAGGTGGCAGGAAAAATCCAACCCACGCCTCCTTTTTCCTCCATCTGCTTTTTGGGGACTTCCACTCCCAGAATTACCTGCACCGCTCAGCCATTGGCTTTACCGCTCAGGGAATTATGGGAGATGAAGTCCAAAAGGCTAAAGGGCGCTTGCTTTGCAGAAAGGGAAGGAAAAACGGACCCCCTTAAGGGACGCCTCGAGCTACGGCGCCGCATTCCGGGAAGCCCGAGGGAAGATGATCCAACGGGCTCGCCAAAGAAACCACCTGTTCTACAACCCTCGGCGCGGCCACACTTACCGTGCCCGCTCGTTCCGCCCGCGGCGCTCTCACGTCGACAGCACGCCGCTTCCCACCGCGCGCAACGATTGGTGGAGAATCCGGCTTATCCCATCAGCCCTTGCGGCGGCGCGCCAAGCGGGCCCCGCCCATGCCCTTGTGACGCTACAGAGGGAGGGGTGGGGAAATAGGGCGCAGGAATAATACGAAATAAAAATGAGACTGGTTTAACGTGGGAAATGCTTGGTTTTCTTTCGTTCTTTCTTTCCTTTGTGCGGACCTTTCTTTGTGTTCTTTCCCGGCGTATGGGTTGAATGAGCTCTGGGTGGTGGCCGTGAGACGCCTCCCTAAATCACAACTAGCAAGGCTTCGTTGCTATGGAAACAGGAGGCCGTGCAGCTTCCATTTCGATGGCCATGAAAAATCCAAGGGGGGAGAGGGAGAGATGGTAATTGGTGGAAAACCCACCTGCAAAAAGGAATAAAACTTGCAATAAAGTCAGACAAAAAAGCCAATCACTGATTATAGGTAGTCCTCGACATGAGCCCAATTGGACCAGAATTTCCATGATAAGCAAAACAATGATCTTTTTTTTTTTGCCATGTGTGAATCACGCAGTTGTTAAGTGAATCACATGGTTGTTAAATGAGTCCAGCTTCTCTCCTTGACTTTGCTTGTTGGAAGCCAGCTGGAAAAGTTCTAAATGGCAATTGCATGACCCTGGAATGCTGCCACCATAGTAAGGAAATACATGCCAGTTGACAGGCGCCTGGATTCTGATCACATGATCACAGGGATGCTGTGCTCCTTGTAAGTGCAAGGACTGACCACAAATCATTTTTGTCAGTGCCGTTGAAACTTCGAATGGTCGCTCACTTAACCTTGATTTAGACTTCTGCATCATTGCAGTTCAGGGAATATATGCATTTGTCATTCAAAGATAGTTGCGTAGCTGTTGCACTTCTGCAAATGTTAAAGTTCTTGAGTAATAATACTACGCAATTATTGATCTTCTGCAGGTTCCAGTCTTGAGGGGCAGGCTTGCTTGTACACACTGCAAAGAACATCAAAACACACTACAACAACATCGATTAACAATGGTTGAGGCTGCTAGAAGTGCAAGAGCCAGAACTCTGAATCTCCCTAGACACTCAAAGCAGCAAAAGAGGAAGTGAAGAAGAAGATGACAGCAGCAAGACAGATCATAGAGAAGCCCTTTGGAACTCTGGCTGCAAGATGGTCGATTCTTGGGCAGCCCATAAAGTTCCACCCAGATAAAATCTCTGATACATGTATTGCTCTTCACAATCACATAATCAGTACTGATGCCATCAACATACAAACAAGAAATGTGCCACCTAAGTTTGTAGACACTCTTTCAATATCTGATGGGATACAGGAGGGAGAATGGAGGACAAACACCAAAACATCACATACTGCTCCAGGAGTCTGCAGGGACCTGATGCAGTTTTTCCAGACTCCACCAGGGAAGGTGCCCTGGCAGGATGCAGTGTTGAGGTGTGGCAAACTAAACTGAAGCATAAATGTAGCAGAAAACTGACACTGCCTCAGCCACACACTCTTTGATGTCCTCATCAATACTTTTTCTAACAAGAACCTCAGTGTTGTCTTGAATAGAAGTGTGTTTCAGTATGTTTTTCTACATGTAAAGGTGTTAAGAAATTTTGTTCAACAAACCCACAAATCAGAAATCTATAGACTATAGATGCATATATATAGTCTATAAATCTATATAGAACTATATAGATCTATAGTACTTTAGATCAGTTAATTTCAACACTAACAATGCTAAATAAAACTTAACAAAATTCTTCCTTTTCCTTCCTCTACCTCCCTAGCAAAGAACTGCACAAATGCCTCATCACAGATGGACAGAGTCATTTATTCTGGCCTTCGTTTGGTTCTATTGTGGTGTACTATGCATGTAAAAAGGTGTACAAAGCATACTAATTTCAAACTGTCAGAACAAAATGAATGAAAACCAAATACAAAAACATAAATACAAAATGGATTTTCCAACAGTAAAAATTAAACTGTTTTAAACTGTCAATGAAGCTGCTTCAAATTGTCCAAACTATTGGGCGTGTGCATCAGAAGGCACACTGAAGAATCTGGCTTTTGTGGCTTCCACACGATCTGGTGGCAGTTTCCTCAAACAGTCCATAACAGCCAGTGCAAAAGTTTTATATTCATCGTTGCTCCGGCTGTTAGTGGGGCTCAACAACGACATCATTGCAGTATAGGTTTGAAGCTTCTCCCGGCATAGAGTGACAATAGTGTCCAGTATCCCGTCCCCTTCCATTTTCTTCCTCCTCTTTCTTGAATGGAGGGCCGGTGACTTTATGGATGACACAGTGGATACACTGGTTGAACCCTCTTCCTCACTGCTGTGCAGTCAGAAGACACTTGAGTCCCTGGATGTGAGGTATGGTATGGATAACATGTCTTCTGTTTTCAATGTTGAGTCCAAGGAGTTTTGCACTATGGGACTTGGAGTGACATCCTCAGGCTGTAATGGTATAATTTGTGCAAATGATTATCCAAACAGACAGATACATGATTGCATGCATAACCCCCTCACATGCACTCATGTCATTAGCATGAAAACTTTAGAGACAGCCATGCTGTCTGGGGAATTCTGGGAGTTGAAGTCCACAAGTCTTAAAGTTGCCAAGTTTGGGGACGCCTGTTCTATATAGATCCCAAGAAGGAGTCAGACTAGAAGACCTCAAAGGTCCCTGCCAGTCCCTAGGACTCTTCCCATATTCTGCCCATTTTGTAACCAGGGGTTGTGGAGGGCGGGGGGTGGGGGGTGGAACCAAGCTAATCCATCAAGACTTAAAACTGATCAGTAAATATTTTGATGGTTATATAATCAATATGGAAGATAATATGCTTTCTAATAATGACTGATATTATCCCATATCTGTTTGTACCTGATTATGATTAGGATGATGTTTATATTTTAAACACTTTGGACACCTAGAAAACACACTGCTCAATATAGAAATGGAATTTGTGATATAAAACAATAAAAAATATTTAATTAAAAAAAAGAGTTCGATATGTTTTTTGTTGCTAACTCCAGTTTAGGATTAAAGCAAGGATTATGCACAAATTATGCATTATGGCTGCTTCACAATTTGTGGACCCCAGACTGTGGTTCCAGACTGATGAATACAGTTCATCAGTCTGGAACCCACACTACGTATCTAATATTAGCACAATTGAGAAAGTCCAGAAATATTTCACAAGAAGAGTTCTCCACTCCTCTACTCGTTGTAGAATACCTTATGCCACCAGACTTGAAATTCTAGAACTAGAAAACCTTGAATTACGCCGTCTTCGGTCTGACTTAAGCATGGTATATAAAATCATACATTGCAATGTCCTACCTGTCAATGAATACTTCAGCTTCAACCATAACAACACAAGAGCACACAATAGATACAAACTCAAAGTAAACCGCACCAAACTTGATTGCAGGAAATACGACTTCAGCAATAGAGTGGTCAATGTCTGGAATACTCTACCCGACTCTGTAGTTTCTTCCCCAAACCCCAAAAACTTTAACCTTAGACTGTCTACTATTGACCTCACCCCTTTCCTAAGAGGTCTGTAGGGGGCGTGCATAAGCGCACCAACTTGCCTACCGTCCCTGTCCTATTGTTTCTCTTATTCTTTTATTTTTCTTATATGTACCCATTTCATGTATTCACAACTATGTATACATTTATACTTATTATCTTGTAAACAATTGGCAAATCAAATAAATAAATAAAAATAAATAAATAAAACTCCCAGAGTTCCTGAGCCAGCAAAGCTGGCTCAGGAACTCTGGGAATTGGAGTCCACCAGTCTTACCAGTCCACCACGCTGAGCGCAGCGCGCAAGCAAAGCCACCCAAACGGCCGGGGAGAAGCGCGCAGAAAGGCGGTGAGAGGGCGCTCCAGGGCCGGACTGAGAGAGGCTGCCCGTCCTGCACCGGGTCCTCCCGGGTCGCTGGGAGGCAGGCGAGCGCCCGGCCGGCCCTGGAGAAGGAGCCGCGGCACGGAGGAGGAGGAGGAGGAAGCGGAGGCGCCGGAGCCCGCTCGCCATGCCGTACGCCAACCAGCCCACCGTGCGCATCACGGAGCTGAGTGACGACAACGTCAAGTTCATCATCGAGAACACCGACCTGGCGTGAGCAGCAGTGGCCGCCCTCGGTCCCCGGGAGAAGCCCCTCGGAGGCGCTTCCTCCATCCCGTCCCCCGTTGCCCTCGCTTGCCCAGACCCGGGGACGGATAGACGGGGCGGGGGGCGGGGGAGGTCTGCACGGCCAGGCGGTCTGGACACGCGGGTCTTTCCCACTCCCACCCGGGCGTGGGGAGATGCAGCGTGGGGTGGAAGAGAGACGCGTGGGAGGCACGCGGGTCCTTCCCTTCCACCCACACTTGGGAGGAGATCCGGTGATGGACAGCTGGTCTGGACGCGCGGGTCTTTCCCACGCCCACCCGCGCGAGGGGAGATGCAAGCCAAGGCTAACTGGGCTGGACACGCGGGTTTCCTCTCCCCCTGCACCAACCTATGGTGGGGGGAGATCCAGTTATGGACAGCTGGTCTGGACACGCGGGTCTTTCCCATTCCCACTCGTGCACGTGGGGATATCCAGCATGGGGTGGGAGATCCGTGGGGTTGAAGGGAGACACGCAGGTCCTTCCCTCCCACCAGGGTGTGGGGAGATCCAGCCACGGCCAGCCTGCCTGGAAACGTGGGTCCTTCCACCCAGGCGTGGGGAGATGCAGTGTGGGGTGAAAGGGAGACATGCCTTTCTCTTCCACATGTGGGGAGATCCACCACGCCAGCTGGTTGTGGGCAGGCGTGTCTTTCCTCCACCCACCCACTTAGACTTAACAACTGACTTGTTTAGCAATGGAAATTTTGGACTCAATTGTGGTTTGAATATTTCGAACTGTTACCATCAGGGAGACGTTATAGGAGTCTTAAAATGAGGACTAATAGACTGAGAAACAGTTTCTTTTCCAAGGCAATAATTGTCTTGAATCAAACAATGCATATGTGGTTTAGCCCTATGTATATAGTGGCATTTTTAAACTCACTATTTGTTTTAGATAGGTTTTAGACTAGGTTTTTAATTATTATTTTAATTATTTTAATTTTTAAATACTCTGAAGTGCGATTGTGATGTAGTGTTTGGGACACTGTGCTGGAGTAGCTTTCAAATTTCATTGTATTTGTAGAATGCAATGACAATAAAGGTATTCTATTCTAAGGCCATGATGGCAAACCTATGGCACACATGCCACAGGGGGCACACAGTCCTATTTGTGCTGGCACATGAGCCCCAGGCAAACTTACCTTTGCGCACCTCCAAGCTGATTTTCGGGGCTTTTTCGGCCTCCCAGAGGCTCGAGGGAAGCCTCTGCAGCCTTTGGAGGCCGAAAAACAGGCCTGTTTTGTCACTTCCTGTATTTCCGGAAATATTGGAAGTGATGAAACGGGCCCATTTTTTGATCTCCGAAGGCTGCAGAGGCTTCTCTCGAGCCTCTGGGAGGCTGAAAAAGGACCAAAAATCAGCTGGGAGGTGCGTGCATGCGCATTGCTGGTAAGGGGGCATGGGGGTTCATGCGCGCACACGAGCAAGCATGCACACAATTTTCAGCACAGGAGCCCAAAAAGGTTAGCCACCATTGTCCTAAGGGAAGAGCTTACCTGTATTGCAATGGACCCTATACATGGGACTGCCCTTGAAGGCCAGCAGTCAAGCTGCAAATGGTTTCGCGTGGAGGTTTTTTGGGGGGGAGGGGGGCTGGTTGCTCCCTCCAGCAGGACCCACCGCTTTCTCAAACTTGGCAACTTTAAATCAGATAGATTTCAACACCCAGAATTGCCCCACCAGCATGGGAAATTATGGTTCATCGTCCAGTCGGCCAGATACTCAAACTGGATTTGGAATTGTTATCCACCTATCGAGTCCTTCTTAAGAACTGAGATAATTATTACAACTATTGCAATTTAACTATTGCAATATTGTAAATATTGTGTTGTTGTTTTTTTTAATTCCAGAGTCGCAAATTCCATCAGGAGGGTATTCATAGCAGAAGTTCCTATCATAGGTAAAATCCCCCGGCATTTATCACGTTTTCTCATTCGTTCACTTTCCCTTTGCATTAATCTGGGAAGAAAATTCCTTGCGTTTACTTAATTCTTATTTTGTTTTCAGCTATAGACTGGGTTCAGATTGATGCCAATTCATCAGTGCTGCACGATGAGTTCATCGCACACCGATTAGGTGGGTAATCCTAAAACAGAAGAAAAAAGCCTTTTTTTTTTCTCTTTTGCACATTTTTATTTTGTTTTATTCAGAAAATGAATATTTAAAAAATTACAAAAATAAAACAGAAGGAAAAAGCATCTCTAGGAATTCTTTAAATCCGTATTGGCAACTTTAAGATACGTGGACTTCAACTCCCAGAATTCCCCAGCCAGCTCTGCATAATTCTGGGAGTTGACGTCCACATACCTTAAAGTTGGCAAGGTTGAGAAACACCGATATAGATTAAACTAGAAGAATTGCTATTTGAACATGTTCTGCCACATAGTTCTGACTGGATTGGAACTTTTGACTGTTTTTCATCCTCAATTTCTCTCCCCTTAGGCCTGATCCCCCTTACCAGCGATGGGGTGGTTGATAAACTACAATATTCCAGGGTGAGTCTAACCAAGCCAGCGATAAATTATATTTCTGAAGGATCACTGTGAGGAAGGAGTTAAAGATGGAGGATCAAAATTCCTGTTTCAATTCTGTGAGTCAGTTGTGAAGCCTCTGAAGGTAAATCACGTGAGCATGGAGATGCGGCAATGGTCATAAGGGTGAGACATGTTCGTAAGCCCCTTTCTTCAGTGCCGTTGTAACTTAGAATGGTCACGAAGTGAACGGATTAGTTGAGGACGACCTGTATTTAGCTCCACTTAATAGAGGGCATCTGACCCAGAGTGGTGCGGTGGCCTAGAGGTGGAGCCCTCGCCTCGCAATCAGGAGGCTGTGAGTTCGATCCTAGGCAGAGGCAGATCTTTCTCTCTCTGGGCACAATGAGAATATATCTGCCGAACAAAACTCCGCATTGGTGACAGGTAGGGCATCCAGCCAGTAAACACTCTGCTCCATTCAGTTGCCCAGACTCCATCTTGCAAGGGATTATGGGGTCATTAAAAGATGATGATGATGATGATGGAGAACATCTGACCATGGCCAGTGCAAATTCAATCCAGTGTTTGGGTTAGTTTAGAGGCCTGACAGTCCCTGGGTGAGTTGAGCTTCAGAAGGACCCCTCATCCTTCCTGTCTCCCCCTTTTTACCAGGACTGCAACTGTGATGAATTTTGTCCCGATTGTTCGGTGGAGTTCTCTCTCGATGTCCGGTGTAATGAAGACCAGACACGGCATGTCACATCTCGGGACCTGATCTCCAACAACTCCCAAGTTATACCGGTCAGTGTATCCTGTTCTCTGTCTCCACACCACAGTTGGGTCAAGACACAAGCAGGGCCGAGATTCCAAGGAAGCAAATTGATGGTCACAAGGGACTATTGACAGACTCTAGAGCCGTGATGGCGAACCTATGGCACACATGCCACAGGTGGCACACAGAGCCATTTGTGCGAGCACGCAAGCCCCAGCCAAATTTACCTGCACTGCGCATGCACGTGCCTCTCACTTGCTTTTCAGCCGGATTGAGGCCTTTTTTGGCCTCCCAGAGGCTCGAGGGGAGTCTCTGCAGCCTTTGGAGGCTGAAAAACAGGCCCGTTTTGTCACTTCCGGTATTTGGAGGCCTGTTTTTCGGCCTCCAAAGGCTGCAGAGGCTTCCTTTGAGTCTCTGGGAGGCCGAAAAAGGCCTCAAACGGGCCAAAACAGTGCAAGTAAGGGGGCAATGGGGGGGGAGGTTGTTGCACGCACATGTGCAGGGGAGACAGGGCACATTGCATTGTGGGTGCTGGCACATGCGCACGCACACTTTCGGCACACCACAACAAAAAGGTTCGCCATCACTGCTCTAGAGAGCTGGTTCAGAAACTCTTGCTTCTTTCGAAGGACAAAGTGTGATATTTGTTGTTATTTATTATAGTTATTTGTCCAAAACTACTGCATATTCAAATGTCATGAGTTGAACTGTCAGACCTGCTTCAGCTTAGGGGTCTAAGTAAAAATGATCCTTACCTCCACTTGTTGATAAAGGTATCGTTTACTAAAAGTCAAGCGAATTACAGCAGTTCAAATCCAGAACTAAGCTTGCGTGTAAAAATTTTCCCAGTTAACTTTCCTTCCTTAGTGCCTTCCCATTGCTTGCTCTCACCATCCAATCAATTTAAAAGAGATGTTTTGGAAACAGTCACACTCCATGTGTGGCATTGTTCTCTCAAGGAAATGACCTTGAAAACTTCGTAGGTTTTCAAAGAGAAATATTCCATTCATTTTCCTCCAAGCCTTTGCCATCCTTTCCACCCCCCAGGGTTCATGGCAGACTAGCAGTAGGGTGGCACTTCTGGCAGAACTGCCAACATTTTTCTGAAGAGGAGAAGTCTTCATTCCTTGTCCTACCTTTCCTTTGTCCTCTGCAGGTGACATCCAGGAGAAGGGACAACGACCCCAATGACTACGTTGAACCAGATGGTACGTTCCCAAACATGGCTGGCCTGGGGAATTCTGGGAGTTGAACTCCACAAGTCTTAAAGTTGCCAAGTTTGGAGAGATTCCTGCTTTAGGCAGAAGGAGCATTCTGGCAGATCTATGAGCCATCACTTGAGTATCAGATACCACAGCTGCAGTTGGGAATAAGAGCATTGGATGGCTATAAGAAGTTTGAGCGGATGATGGAGGTGATGATCAAGGAAGGTATTGGGGTGGGAAGACTTTTCTGGCCAAGACATCCAATATCTTTCTTGCCTTATAGCAATACTTAGACTTATATACCACTTCATAGTTCTTTACAGCCCTCTCTAAGCGGTTTACAAAGTCAGCCTCTTGCCCCCAACAATCTGGGTTCTCATTTTACCAACCTCGGAAGGATGGAAGGCTGAGTCAGTCTTGAGCCGGTCACAATCGAGCTTCTGGCAGTGGGCAGAGTTAGTTTGCGATATTGTATTTTTAACCACTGTGCCACTACAGCGGATGGATGGATGGATGGACGAATAGATGATGGATGGATGGATGGGCGGGCGGGCAGGCAGATAGATATGGTAGATAGATGAGATTAAATTAGATTATAGATAGATAGGCAGGCAGGCAGGCAGACATAGAGATAGATAGTAATAGCACATAGGTTTATATACTGCTTCACAGTACTTTACAGCCCCTCTGTAAGTGGTTTACAGAGTCAGCCTCTTGCCCCCAACAACCTGGGTCCTCATTTTATCCACCTCAGAAGGATGGAAGGCTGAGTCAACCTTAAGCCAGTCAGGATTGAACTGCTGACAGTCGGCAGAATTGCATTCTAATCACTGCGCATGATGGATGAATGGATGGATGGATGGATGGATGGATGGAAGGAAGGAAGGAAGGAAGGAAGGAAGGAAGGAAGGAAGGAAGGAAGGAAGGAAAATAGCAATAGCGCTTAGACTTATATACCGCTTCATAGTGTTTCATAGCCCTCTCTAAACGGTTTACAGAATCAGCGTATTGCCCCCAACAATCTGGGTCCTCATTTTTACTCACCTCGGAAGGATGGAAGGCTGAGCCAACTTTGAGCCAGTCAGGATCAAACTCCATTCTGTGAGCAGAGTTAGCTTCCAGTACTGCATTCTTCATTTATGGGTACCCATCACTATTTGAATAAGCGCCCAGTCCCACAAGACGCACCGTTCTTTTTTTTTTTTAGACATCCTGATTGTCAAGTTACGGAAAGGCCAAGAACTAAGGCTCCGGGCCTATGCCACGAAGGGTTTTGGCAAGGAGCATGCCAAGTGGAACCCCACAGCGGGCGTGGCCTTTGAGTACGATCCAGACAATGCCCTGCGTCATACAGTCTACCCCAAGCCCGAGGAATGGTAGGTGTTCTGACCCAGCTCCCCCCAATCACAACCAATCCTCTGAAATGAACTCAAAAGATTCCTTTAATTAGGAGCGCCAGCAGCTTTGGCAAAAAGTTTCACTGCAGGCTAACAAGTCTGTCCGGCCAGAAGATGAATGGTCGTCTGCCACATCTATTCATCTTCACTCCCTTCCTTTTATTCCCCAGAGCTAGGGTGGAGCTTCGCTAGCAGCAATGGGTTTTCTGCCTAAGGACCAGTCCATAGATTTCCACTACTCTCCTCTCCTCTGCCATCTGTGCATCAGGCACTGGCCCACAGCTGTTCCTCCCCTTCCTCATCAGCCCCCTCCAGACCTGGGGATTGTTGACTCTCCATCTCAGGACTGACGGACGGTCCAGGGTCTCTCTCTTTGCTAGCTCCATTCCCTCTTCCCCCTTGGAGCTCTCAGGTTGTCCTGTTGCTGACTCCCATGCTTTATTGTTGTTTTTGTTTGGTCATTCAGGTGCTTCTGTCTTTTGTGACCTGAAAAACATATTTTCCTCCAAGACTGTCTTATCAGTACCTGCCTCTTTTGAGTTTCTCTAAGGTCATTTTGTGATCGGTGGTAGCATCTCATCCTCTTGACTTCTGACATCCTGTTTTCTGAAATGCCTTTGATGTTTTTCAAGCATCTTCTCTAGGGATATTTAACTTCACACCTCAAGGTCAACTCTTGTGTTTCTGTCTCCTTCTAGGCCGAAGAGCGAATATTCTGAAATTGATGAAGATGAAGCCCAGGCACCTTATGATCCCAACGGGAAGCCAGAAAGGTGAGCGATCGGGGAACCTGAACTAGATTTTGCTCCAACTGGAACTCAGCTGCCACTCATTAGGGCGATGGCATGCTCCGACCTCCCCTGAAATCAATACAGTACTTGGTTCACATTTCAGTTGAACCCATGTTTTGTTTCAATCCTGGCTTGTTAAACACCATAATTAATGGTGCAGAAGAGAATGAAAACAGAAGAGAATGAAAACAATAGAAGAGAAGAAGATAATAGGAGAATACAGAAAATAGGAAAAATAGAAAACAGAAAAACTAGAATGGAGAACAGTAAGAGTAGAGTAGAGGAGTAGAGTAGAGTAGAGTAGAATAGAATAGAATAGAGAACAGAACAGAACAGAACAGAACAGAACAGAACAGAACGACTGGAATGGAATAGAGATTGGAATGGAATGGAATAGAAACTGTAGTGTCACTTTAAATATACATTAATCAGCACGTTGTCAACTAAAAAATACTTCTTTGGTCTTTTTAGTTGCCGGTAGAAAGGGAGTGGGGAAAAGTAGTGCATTCCTGAAATGCTTCAGATAATTGCTAGGCAGCTCGAAGCTGTTGGCGTGCAAGATTATAACCGGAGAGCATGATTGATGACTCTTGGCTATGGATGTGTCCCATTGGAGAATATACATCCAGGAGGTGGAGGGAAGACTTATTATTTGAATGGGGGTGGATTTGTTGGAGCCCTGAAACATATATTAATCTATATATTCATATATTCATCTCTCAAAAGATAACCATTATGCGTATACCCACATACACATGTATGACACAGAGGAACATCGCAGTCTAGTTCAGATGTATACCTATACATGGCAACACACAAAAAAGAACCCTGCGAATTTACACAATGGATGGCTTAAGGCAGGAGTCTCCAACCTTGGCAACTTTAAGACTTATGGACTTCAACTCCCAGAGTTCCTCAGCCAGCTTTGCTGGCTGAGGAACTCTGGGAGTTGAAGTCCATAAGTCTTAAAGTTGCCAAGGTTGGAGACCCCTGGCTTAAGGGACCAAGATATTAACGCAATCTAGCAGTCCCTTGGGAATCTCCTCCCAGAGAGAACACCGTAATAATGGATCAATTGCCAGGAGCCCCTCCCCCTGAATGGTCCATTCAGGGGCACATGATCCGTGCAATAATTACATTAATAAAACCACAGATTATGAATCCCATGCGCCAGGCTTGAATTGTGGGTCCAATTAAGGTTCTCCAACCTTTTTATCCCCACTCAGGTTTTACTACAACGTAGAATCCTGCGGTTCTCTGCGTCCCGAGACCATCGTTCTCTCCGCCTTATCTGGATTAAAGAAGAAGTTGAGCGATCTCCAAACTCAGCTGAGTCAAGTGATCCAGAACGAAGTGCTGACTATCAACTGATCCTACTGGGCCGCTTGAAAACAACCCTGATTTCTGGGAAACGATAAAAGGCAGCCGAGATCACAGGAGGGCCCGATTTGCTCAGCGGAAACTACTCTGCCTCCAAATCCGATACCCGTTGGTGCTTTTCTCTTGCTAACCCTTTGGGTCAAAACAGGCTTTCTTCCGAATCGGCGTTTTTTTTTTCCAACCTGAAACCATTTTTAAGATATTGGGACTTCAAATCCCAGAATTTCCTAGACTGTAACGCCATGTTGGCTGAGGAATGCTGGGAGTTGAACTGTATCCATCTTAAGAGTTGTTGAGAAACGCTCTTCTAAATTGCATTGAGCATTCTCTAACAAAATATTGGCCTTAGGTCAGAGGTGCCCAACCTTGGCAAATTTAAGGCTTGTGGACTTCCAACTCCCAAGATACCTCAGCTAGCCGTGCTGGCTGAGGAATTTTGGGAGTTGAAGTCCACAAATCTTAAGTTGACACGGTTTGACACCCCTACCTTGGAAGTAAGAATATGCAGCTTGAGAATAAAACCGCCAACCTTATCTCTTGTTTCCTGTTTTGTTTTTGTTTTTTGTCTCTTTTGAGATCTTGAATGAAAGATCTCCAGTTTGAGGAAAGTCGGTGTTATACAACAGATGTTTGTTTACACAAAATAAAAATAAATTCTGCTTTGAGAAAGGTGCCTGCATTTTTATTTTTATTTCTCTTCCAGCTCAGAACATACTCCAGAGTTTAATAGAATCTGCTGCAAGGGTATAGAATCTCTTCCCTGTTAATTACACTTTAAACAAAATGGCTTCCTTTCCTCAGCCTCAATTTTGACACAGAGCAGAGACAGTTGTTTTATGGATCAGGTAAAACCATAGGTATATGAACCTAGGACTGGCAGTTCTCTACTTATAAACATTCATTTAGTCACCATTTGAAGTTACAGCGGCACAGAATCAGAATAGAGCTGGAAGGGACCTTGGAGGTCTTCTAGTCCAGCCCCCTGCACAAGCAGGAGAACCTATACCATTTTAGGCAAGTGATTGTCCAGTCTCTTCTTAAAAACCAAAAACGAATAAAAGTGACTTAATGGCCAAGGGTTTTTTGCAGCATCCCCATGGTCATTTATTTGTTTTTATTTATTTTATATGTCAAACGTACAAGATAACAAGTATAGGTATGAACATAAACATGAACAAAGGAAATAAATACAGATAAATTGGGACAGTAAGACAAGGACGATAGGCACGCTAGTGCGTTTATGCACGCCCCCTTTAAGGACCTCAGGAATGGGGTGAGGTCAATGGGACAGTTTGAGGTTGAAACTCGGTGTTTTTTTTTTATCATGCGATCAAAATTCAGACATTTGGCAACCGTCTCATATTTACAATGGCTGCAGTGTCCTGGGGTCATGTGATCATGTGTTTTGCGATATTCTGTTCTGACCCAAACCCTTGTCCAATAAAACCAACACGAAACCAAAGGGAACAAAAACCTTTTAATGAGTCTTACGAATCCCCGGTTAAAGCGCTGCTGCAAACTAATTAACTTTGATAAGCACGAGCCTCGCCAAAACTGTGCAAGGCTGCCAAGAATAACAGATAAGGTTACCTACAGATATTGTACAACACAAGAGTCTTCAATACCAACTAAGATACTGCAGTGTCCATGAGGCTCAAGTTTCAAAACATCTTTGCTTCCTGAAAAGAACGTCCGATTCACAGCTGGCTCATCTTCTTGAAGATAAGAAGGCCATTACCTTGCAGCCTTACTCCCGAGTCACCTGTGCTGCTGCAGCTGATCTTTCCTGTGAGCAATCCTGCATGCACGTGCACTGGGCACAGGCTCCTCGGGGACCTCTTCATCACTGCTGCCAGCCCCCACAATCTCTGAAGGCAGCAGTTCACTCCCTAATGGTCCTGGCCCCTCATCTGAGTCCTCGCTCTCCTCAGCCATCCCCACCTGCTGCCGGTTAACCACAATATATTCTGACAAGCAAAGTCCATGGGGAAGCCAGATTCCCTTAACAAGTCTGCTACTAATTTAACAACTGCAGTAATCAAAGTTCAGTAACACTTAAGTAGTTTGGGACAGGGCTCTCCAACCTGAGCGACTTTAAGACTTGTGGCTTTGCTGGCTGAGGAATTCTGGGAGTTGAAGTCCACAAGTCTTAAAGGTGCTGAGGTTGGAGACCCCTGGTTTGGGAGGAATGAAGGAAAAAGTCTGAGCATCACGGCCGTAGCGCATCTCTCTTGGTGATAGGCACAAAGGTTTGGATAGCTATATACACAAAACTGCCATGCTAAAAGTAACCACTGGGTGGCACCAGGCACTTGTGGATGAAAATAATGTCTTTAGTCTATGGCAGAATTTGAAGTAGATACTAATATTAGTAAGACTGCTAAGGTCACAAGCGAACTACCTGCAGTTAGGAACATCTCTTGCAATAACCAGGCACAGCAGCCACTCACTCCCAAGTTTGCAAAAGCTAGGAAACTATTATTAAAGCAAATGTTTTGTTGGAAATACCAGATAAAGTACTATCAGAAATTCCAATCACCCAAAGATAATGAGTTCTAGTTCTGCCTTAGGCTTGAAAGCCAGTTGGGTGACTTTGGACCAGTCCCTCTGTTTCAACCCAACCCACCTCACAGGGTTGTTATGGGGGAAAAAAGAGGATGGAGGACAACTTAGGCTTGTTCACAACCTTGAGTAACTTATAAAGTAATAAAAGGTGGGATAAAAGTTTGATCAAACAATAAAATACCTCTTGGTAGGAATTCTTTTTTGATTCTTCACCCCTCAGCATGGAGTGGAAAGCATGAGAAGGCAGGGAGGTTGCATACTGTCAAAGAAATGATACCGTGTTTCCCCGAAAATAAGACCCTGTCTTATATTTTTTGCCACAAAAAAAAGGCACCAGGTCTTATTTTCGGGGGATGCCATCCACTGACTAACCTCACTTGCGCGCGTTGCCCCTAGCTTCCTTTTCGCTGTCAGAGGCTTTCAGGAACAACTTCTTCTGCGGCCGGCAAGGCTTTCCTGAAGGCCTCAGCAGCCAATAACAAGCTCTGGATCGATCCAGAGCTTGGTTATCAGAACAGGGGCCTTCAGGAAAGCGTTGCCAGCCTTTCCAGCTGCAGAAGAAATGGGCCGGCAAGGCAGGTGTTGGGATGTGTGAGGCCTGGTTACAACTGCCCAAAGGTAAGTAGTAGGGCAGCTCCACCCACCCCCTATCCCCACCCTAGCTTAATTTTTACCTGTGCTCTCTGGAGTGGCATGGGCTTATTTTGGGGGGTAGGGCTTATATTGGGATCACATGTAAAAATCAAGCTAGGGCTTACTTTCAGGGTAGGTCGTATTTTCAGGGAAACGGGGTAGTGTAGACAAAGACAAGTTATTCATATTCATATTCACACACACACACATACACACACCCCTTTAGCCCATTAAGTACTGAACAAAGTTTAGAATACCACCTGGGAAAATGCATGCAAAATAATCTCCTCTCCTTTGAGTAAAGATGTTCAGAGCTTCCTCCCTTTCATCGAATTCCATGAGAACTTTTTGTAGAGGACAAGCGTTCTCGCTGTGCAAATTTCTCTACAAATACACTGTCCCTCCCTTGTGCCTTGGGCCTCCAAAGTCCTGAATCCTGCTGGAGCATTACCCTGCACAACATCTGTAAGTTGCTGACTGCAGCAACACAGCTAAGAGTGAGAAACACATTTCAGCCTGAAGCCATCTTCCTCATAACCTTGGCAAAAGGGTGCCAGCCCGTTTCCATGGTCCTACGTGCCTTACCTGGGCATAGGCCGTACATAAAAGTTCTTATTGTCTTTGAGCTATAGGGTTGAGGAGAACATTAGAAACCTGAGTTGAGAAGGCAAGTATCAATATTTGAAGGTAGACGTGTCTTTTTGAGAAGGAATATTCTGTGTCTCATATTCTAAGCTGATGGTTTGGATGGTTTCAAATATAGGGGGAAAAAACCTTTGAAATGTGTGTTTGTTATTATGGTCAAGTGATCAAAGTTAAATCTATATACTACTAAAATAACAGTGTTAGAAGGGATCTTGGAGGTCTTCCAGCCCAACCCCCTACTCAAGCAAGAGACCCTATACCAGTGGTGGGATTCAAAAATTTTTACTACCAGTTCTGTGGCCGTGGCTTGGTGGGCGTGGCAGGGAAAGGATACTGTAAAACTTCCACTCCCTTCCCACTCCTGGGGAAAGGTTACTGCAAAATCCCCATCCCCGCCCCACTAGCCTGCTTTCCAGCTCCGTTCTCCTGTGCAGGGCAACCAAAGGAGACCCAGCCGATCAGCTGGGACTCAATGGGAGGCAGAGAAGAGATGGGGTTGGCAGGGCCAGTCAGAGGTGGGATTTGCCGGTTCTCCAAACTACTCAAAATTTCCGCTACCAGTTCTCCAAAACTGGCCAGAACCTGCTGAATTCACCACCTCTGCCCTATACCACTCCGAACAAGTGGCTGTCCAGTCTCTTCTTAAAAGCCTCCAGTGATAGAAGGACCGACAACTTCTGAAGGCAAGCCGTTCCACTGGCGAACTGTTCTCACTGTTAGGAAATTGCAGTGGGATTTTTCAGTTAACTTGTTTCAAAAAACTACTTTTTCCTAGTAGTCTTTGCGCTTCGTTTTTATCCGTTTTTAACCATGGTTCTGAGTGGTTGCCCTGGGCATGTTTTTGTTAAAGGGGTAGGATGTTTTATTAGCTGCTTTTGGAAAATTACACATACACACAAGAAATCCACAGGGATTCAACCTTCTCGGGAAAAGTTCTAAAAAGGAGCTTTTCCAGCCAATCTCAGAACTGGGTGATTTTTAAATTTGCAGTCAAGGTTTTTTGAAACTTTTTTAAAAAAATTAAAATTCAGGTTGCATTCCCCCCAAGGCAATGCTTTGTTATGTCATTGTTATCATTAACGTTCTTTTTGATTGTTTTTAAGGTGGATTTTTGACAGTTTTGGAATGCCCTCTGGAGTGACGTTTGCAATTAGGTGGCCTATAAATTGAAAATACAGATAGTCCTTGACTTAGGACCACAATGGAGTCTGTTGCTAAGTGAGACCTTTGTTCAGTGAGGTTTGCCCCATTTTACATGACGCAATGGTCATTAAGTGTGAAAAACAGTCATACGTCAATTTTTTTCAGTGCCATTGCAACTTCAAATGGTCAGTAAACGATCTGTTGTAAGTTGGGGACTACCTATTTTTCTCTGGATCACCCCTTGGTCAATTTTGAAGCTGGGAATACTGAAATTGTTAGGTAAGGTTCCCCTCCCAATTCAGCCTCCCAAGACCTGGTTCTCCCCCGCAACACCCAATTTCCCCCCAAAACATGGGCAGTTTTAAGTTTTATGATTTAGTTTACTTTATTGTCATTGCACCTTGTACAACGAAATCAAACCCCATATTCAGTGCACATCATGACCATGAAAATAAACACAAACACAAATCCTTCACACTCAACACATTGAATTGAAAACCCCTGATATTGCATTCATATTGCACTACACTACACGGTAGAATTCAATAGAGCTACTGCCCTGGGATAAAATCTGTTTTCCAGCCTATCTGTCCTTGTTTTTATTATTCTGTACAGTCTGCCAGATGGTAATAGTTCAAGAAAAGGGTTCCCAGGATGAGATGGATCTTTGAGAATGTTTTGAACTTTCTTAAGGCAGCGGGAACTATAAAACTCTTCCAAAGAGGGGAGAGGGCAACCCATGATCTTTTATTTTATTTGCAGGCAGTAGGGCCAGTGGAGTGAGGGAACAGTTTCCTTCTAAGCCGGAGGGAGTGCAGTGTTTCTCAGTCTCTTTAAGAGGTGTGGACTTCAACTCCCAGAAGCCCCCATTTAGATCCATTTCTCTGTTATCGGGCAGGTGAAAACTAGACCAGGTAGGGACTCCACCACGTTCTTTCCCAAAATGGCAGCTTCAAGATTCATGGGAATTCTGGGAGTGGAAGTCCCTACATCTTTAAAATGGCTGAGAAATACCGAGCTGTACAGGAACAAGTTTCTATCTGTAGGTTTATCATCTCGCCTTGGGATCCAATGCGGGGCCATTCCTGCCCTCAAGAGAAAACTTACCTGTCTGTCTCTCTGCTTTTCAGCCACCTCGTCTCAAAAAAAAAGATGACTTTCTTTCCACCTTCTGCAGTTCCTGTGATTTGCCTGCAGCTCAAGCTGTCATCTCTTTTGTTTCAGAACAAGTTTGTAATTAGGCTGATGAGACTAAGGTGAGCCATCCTGTGCTCTTTGGGTTTCCACCTGTTTGCTTAAGGACAGGTGCTGCCCTTTCTCTTCTCTGGAAAACTGGGAGGGAAGCAAGAAGAGGAATCAGCAAGGCAGGAGTTAGTACAGGTAGTCCTCTACTTACAACAGTTCATTTACTGACCATTCAAAGTTACAACTGAAAAAAGTGACTTATGACCCATTTTTCACCCCTATGTCCGTTGCACTATCCTCGTGGTCATGAGATTTATATTCAGACAGTTGGGAAGTGACTCATAGTTATGACGTTTGCAGTGTCCTGGGGTCACGGGATCCCCTTTTGCAACCTTCTGACAAGCGAAGTCAACGGGGAAGCCACATTCACTTAATAACTGGGTTACTAATTTAACAACTGCAGTGATTCAGTTAACAAAGTGACAAGTCCTAATGGAATAAACTATATTTTTGATAGCACAAGCGTATCTGTTTTTTTACTGCGTGTTAACTAAAATACAAACCTATCTCACAGATTTACCTGTCTGCCTATCTGACTACGCTACACATTCTGTTTAGTTTGTTTTCCTTAACACTCGTTGGGGAACTCAGGCTTAACACTGTTTGCATGTCAGGCTACAGAACTTTTCCCATTCACTCAACTAGAATGAACTTCTCAAAACGTATCAAAAATGAATCCTTTATTGAGATGGGACAATTCCTGTAGGGGTTCAAAGCAGCGTCTGAGGGATACATAAGGGAGTTTAGAACCCCTCCCCTTATCTCGATGTGTATTTAGTGAAACAAAAGCCAGTATGTTAATTCCTCCCCACCCCTCTTGTAAGGAACGATCTTTCTCAGAGTTTCCCAGGGCATACCTAATTTCTCCCCCCACCCCCTTTCTAGAACAAACTTTTCCAGAGATTCCCAGGACACATCTCACTGTGGAATTTTTATGATCTTCTCATCTCCTGGCTGTGCCTCTCGGAAGTGATAGGTTCTGGCCATCTGGCTTTTCTCCCTCCATTGTATCATGTGTGGGTTATACACATTCGATATAAGATTAAATATATTCAGGTTACATCAAGAAAGGATTTCTTTATCAGCCTCACCCTCCCCTTTTCTTCTTCCATTGAAGAAATGAGATACACGGATCTGACATCGCATCAGGAAGGCCCGGACCACAGCTCCCATCATCCCCAATCAAGACCCAATGATTTCCAGATCCACCGTCACGCAATTGTCAGACAATTGTCAGATGTTATCCTATTGTTCAGAAGTGTCCAACCCTGGTGACTTTGAAGACCTGTGGACTTCAACTCCCAGAATTCCCCAGCCAGCATTCTGACAACTGCACTTCCAAGCCCATGGCAACCAGTTCTCCTTTACCACCATTTGCAGCATCCGATAGTCTTTAAGGATTGCAATTGGTGGCCCTTTTTTTTTGCCAGCTCTCATCCTACAAAGCCTGCTGGGGAATTTGCTTAACCATCATTTGATTTGCTTAAAGACCACAGCAGAAATGGTCAGAAACTCAGGTCCAGTCATGCCAGAAACTCATTTTGTAACTGTCGAAACTTATGATGGAAATTTCTGTCCCGATAGGAGCCAATTATTTTCCAAAGCACCTGAAGGCAGGACAATGGGTGGAAAGTAATCAAGGAGAGAAGCAACCTCGAATTAAGGGGAAATTTCCTGACAGAACAATTAACCAGTAGAACAATTAACCAGTTTGCCTTCAGAGGTTGGGGGGGAGGTTTTTAAGAGATTGTACATACATTTTGTCTGGAATAGTATAGGGTTTCCTACTTGAGCAGGGGCTGGACTAGAAGACCTCCAAGGTCCCTTCCAACTGTTATTCTGTTAATTGTAGTTGTAAAGTTGAGGACTATGTGTGGTCCTATCTATCAATCCCCACTCTATGGATCCAAAAGCAAACAAACTGCATTGCAAATGGATTTAGATCCCAAGATTTAAGGAAACCAAGATACATTCAGAAAACTCTCCCAGAGTTCCACTGTAGCTGTCAACTTTTAAAAGCAGGTTGATAACTTTGAAGAACACCCCACCCCTCCCAGAAACAGAAATCAAAACAGCCCCGTGGTTTGTCTGAAGTCAGCTTTATTTTCATGCTTTCAGGCATATAAAAACAATGGCAACACATATTGTGGTAGCCTGAACAAATCATTTTACTGTGCAACAGATTTTTAACCTAGTTACAAAAAGAAGTGGAGTGGGTTTGGGTTCAGGGGCAGCAGCTGCATTTGTTCAAAGAAGGGTCTTTGCAGACACAGCCTTTTGCACAGTTGTCACAGCTGGGTGGGCAGCAGGAACAGCAACCTGGAAAGAGTCAAGAAAAAACAGGGAGATTAAATAACTTGAGAAACTGAACACAGTAATCAATACCTCAATTTGGGATACTTGAAGGCATAGAATTGGTTTTCTAGATCAGACTGAATGTCTGCCTACACCAAGGGTCTTCAAACTTGGCCACTTTAAATTAAGACTTGTGGATTTCAACAATTCTGGGAGTTGAAGTCCACAAGTCTTAAAGTGGCCAAGTTTGGGGACCTCTGGCCTACACCAGAGTTTAAGACTTGTGGATTTCAACTCCCAGAATTCCTGAGCTAACATGACTGGAGGAGGAATTCTGGGAGTTGAAGTCCACAAGTCTTAAAGCTGTCAAGTTTGAAGACCCCATGTCTACACTACACTGGTTCAATTCCCACATTCAATCTCAACGTGACTCAGTTTCCAAAGGGACCACTGTATTTTGCCCAATTTATCGTAGTTTCCCTCTCCATCAAGCCAAAGTTTGGTTCATCCAAGGCGAGAGCATCATCCTTGCTCAGAATAAAATTCTCTAGAATGCATAGAATTAAACCTCAAGTACATTGCAATTGCATATACCTTAGGGACCTTGGAAGTCATCTACTCCACCCCTTGCTCAAGGAGGAGACCCTATACCATTTCTGACAAGCAGCTGTCCAGTCTCTTCTTGAAAACCTCCAGTGACCCACAACTTCTGAAGGCAAGCCATTCTACCAGTTGTTTGTTCTCACTTTTAGGGAAATTCTTAGTTCTCAATTGCTTCTTTCCTGGATTAGTTTCCATCTATTGTTTCTTGTTTCCTCTGGTGCTTTGGAAAATATCTTGACCCCCTCTTCTTTGTGGCAACCCTTCAAATATTATTCCTATTTGCTACGTCACCCCTAATCCTTTTCTGTAGACTAGCCATACCTAAATCCTGCAACTATTCTCATATTTTAGTCTCCTTTCTAATGGCTAGAACAATTACTTGAGCTGAAACTTTAATATCTTTCAAGAGCATTCACTCCATCTATCCAAACCCATAGACACTTACTCATGATAGCTCCAATGATTCCATGGGACTATACTTAGGCTTCTATCGCAAGTCTTTTGTCAAATCAGATGACACACAACTTCTCAGGAACTTGACATCTGGATTTTAACCCAATTGATTTTCTAGAAAATTAAGACTTACTTTTTTTGCATGAAGTGCATTTGCAGTTTTTGCATTTGCAGGATCCATTGCAGGAGCAGGAACTGCCTGAAATGTTAAAACAGGGAAGGAAAAGAACAAATGTCATTAGCTGAAAGGGAATATAGCAAACTACAACCATTATTTTAACCCCTTTCACTACTAACAAGGCATCTCCTGATGCAGGAACAGTTCACAAATTTCTTTTACCAGATGATACTTTTTTTTGCCCGCTTTCCAGGACAATTAAAGTTTGTGCAGGGCCTTCAGCACTTAAGACTTGCCCAAGTTTGACATCAAGAGGTAGCATTTAACAACCTGAACTGCTCTCCAGTTGCTAGTTTCATGCCAAGGATCCACGCCAGGTTTCTATGTGATTTCTCCCAGTCTTCAGGAGACTGTTAAAATGGCTAAATAAATGTGTAGACTTGTAGAAAATCAAGTTATTTCTCGAAGGAACTACTGACAAGGAGAATAGGCAAATTTATGGCAATTCTCTTCATTTCCCAGCTAGTTTTAATTTTATATTTGAAAAAAAAAAAAGCAAATTGGGAATAAATTAGCAGTAGGAAAACCAATTTTCCTTTCTGAACAGCTGCTAGGAGACTAGGAAAATGTCCCTAAGTTTTATCCTGTCTGGAAGCATCAGGTGTTTTTTTCTTTTGAAAACTTGAACATTTGAGCAAAGTATCCCTAAGGAGATGGAGTTTGCCAAACCTCTTAAAGAAAAAAAAAAGGCTGTAAACAGGTTTAGAAACAAATCTTTCTGCAAAAACTAGATAACGTTTCCGCTTAATGAAGTAGCCGTTTAATAAACACAGTGACGTAGTGCAGAGAAAAGGAAATTTATGGGCACAGTAGGATTTTAAACCAGGATTTGGGGCATTTTTTTCTCTCTGGAGTTTCTCTAGTGCAGGGGTCTCCAACCTTGGCAAGTTTAAGCCTGGAGGACTTCAACTCTGGCTGGGGAATTCTGGGAGTTGAAAGTCCTCCAGGCTTAAACTTGCCAAGGTTGGAGACCCCTGCTCTAGTGCACCCAAAAGGCTTTTCAAAATTAAATTTGTGTGCCCACCCAGAAAAACAGAGGAAAGAGACCTCAGGATCCGTCACACTTTAACCTTGGTTTAACAGACCTGTTTAATAATTCACATTAAACCACAATTTAACCATGGTTTTATGGCTTCCAAAGGCTGGGTTGGTACATGCTAAAACCAGAACTAAAATTATAGTTTACAGTGTGTATTACCCGCTTAGTGTCCAGCAGCTGCACAGAATAGGAACTTCTGCCGAGTGTGGGGTGGGGGCTTAAACCCCAGTTAGAGACCCAACACCCAGGAAGAGTTCACAGGGTTTGGGGAGCAGAAACGGGTCTCTCTCTTGGAGCACAACTCTTCGGAAGTTGTGGGACCTTCATCCCTGGGGGCTTTCAAGAAGAGACTGGACTGCCATCTGTCAGAAATGGTAGTAGGGTCTCCATGCTAGGGGGGGTTGGACTAGATGACCCACAAGGTCCCTCCCAACTCTGATAATCTGTAATCAGCACGAAGGAGACGGACAAACCCCACTTGCTTTCCCAACTCATTGGGTCCGGCAAGAAGACTCAACCCTCAACGAAAGCAACGAAGCCGCGGAGAAAAAAAAGGTTCTCTCCGCAACATTTCCGCGCATCTCCTCCGCTAAACATCTTCCTGGCTTGCTGGTTTCGGGGCAGCCGGTTCGGCAGCCAAACCGGGTTTTCTAAAGGGAGGAGGAGGAGTAGGCAACGCAACCCCCGCAGGCAAACCCTGGTGAGAAAGCTGAAGCTGAGACTTACCGGTGGCGCAGCCGCAATTCTGGGGATCCATCGCAACGAGAAAGAAAACAAGCGCAAACAGCCCAAAGCGAACGAAAGAGACAAGGATGCTGGTGGGTTGCCCGCCGCCGGCTTTTTTATAGCGGCCGCGAGGTCAGCGAGGCGTGTGCAAAGCGCCCAGCCCTCCCTCCTTCCTTCCCTTGTGCTGCGCACGGGCCGAAGGGGGAGGCGGTGAGGATGGGCGCAAAGGAGCCGCTGCTGCGCCACGCGCAAAGCCCCGAGCTCGGCCCCCCCTCTCCGCCTTTGCAAGCGGGCGCCCGCGGGCATCCGCCGCCCCTGGGCTCCGTTAGCCGAAGGGGGGGTGCAGCACGGGAAGGTACCCCGAAATTCACCTTCGTTTATCCCCCTGGAGCGAATGTAGGCGCCGGGAGGAGGGAGTCATTGATTAGAAACGGGGTCTGGGGGACCCCGACTCGGTTGGTGTCCAGGCTGCTGTTGAGGGGGTCGCCTCACACACACACACCCACACACGCACGACTGTCCTCCTGGGACCTCATCCTCTGCAGCTGGAAGCAACAGGTGGGGGGGCCAGGTTGGATCTGTGTGGCGTTGATTGGGGGAGATCCCTCGGATTTGCAAACGCCCCAGATGGGGATTCCCTTCGATGTGATGGTACAGAGTTGGAAGGGGTCTTGCAGGTCATCTAGTCCAACCCCCTGCCCAAGCAGGAGACCCGCCATCCTGTTGAAGGGGGCGTGCTGCTCTCCCCTTTCTAACCCATAACTGGGAATGTCCATTTGGTCTGGAACTTTATGGCAGGATCCAGGCAATGGGGCGTCTTTCTTTAGATTAAGATAACATTTTATTTTATTATATTTGTGGATCAGGATGATCAATGGCTTTGCGTTAAGGTCTCTTGGTTTTTTTCTTGATCACAACAACCCTACGTAGTATATTGGAGGAAATTTTTCAGGGAGCTTGGATGAACTTCACAGTCCTACAGCATCACTCTGCTGGATCCCAATTAAGATTAAATCAAACAAGGTTTCTCGTAGATTCAATAATTTCCTCCCAGTGCTGCACCTTAGCTAGCCAGCCCTCGAGCTCAACAAGTTTTGGATTTAATGAGGGCTAAATATGAAAGCATCAGATTTTAAAAACATTTTAAATTTGTAATAATTTTTAAAAAATCACAGAAGAAAACAGGGCCTAACCATGCCTGTATTGTTTCCATTTTACAATGGTTTTTTTAAAGACATACACAAAATGGAAAAGAAAACAAAAGCCTTAAACCACCAAGATGAAGCAATCAATCATCAAACTAAATGAAAAGGGGAAAACATGACAACCATATCGATCCATACCTTTCATCTCTCCAACATTAATCGTTAAACTTTCTAAATTAAAGAACATAGATATTACTCTCTTGTACAACATCAAGACGTTGGTGCCAAGCATGACATTATACCAGCTATTGGCAGTGGGTAAAACTGCTTTTTAAAAAAAAAAGATAAATTCCATGTTTTTCAAATCCAATCACTAATGAGAAATGGTAGTTTGAGAAACTAAAGTACAGTATTTCTCTTAGCCCGTATCCCAAGGTACCTTATATCCCGAAAAGTTGGAATTTAATTAATTTTGTGGAATTGGGCCTGGGAGAAAAGGAAAGAGAATTAACATTGTGGGAAGGGACAATTTACATTAATTTAGTGTGATGAATTAAGAGTGTTGTGATAATTGATTTGGTTTGGTGGCAGGCATCTCACACACACACACACACACACACACACACACACACACACACACACACACACGTCTTCCTGTCCCAAAACAGTGAAGCCATCTTCCCTGGTCAAACTACGAGATGTGTGCAAACAGTGTGCAAACTTCCCTCTTTTCATTCAGGCTGGTGGCTGCAAACACTAGAGTGGTGTGCAGCTGTTAAGCCCGCCTCCTTTTTCACATGACAATACAAACAACTCCCCCGCCTTCCTTCCAAAAACAGTGTGCAGAGTGCAGTGCGCAAAAGAGCCACGTGGGTTGGTGCTGAGTCAAGAGTGAGTCAGCAGATAATGCTCTAGTTAGTAGAAGCTTAAGCAAACAATGATGCCCCCCCCAGCACGCTTATGGCCTTCCTGAACTTCAGGTGGAATATTTTTATTTATTTATTTATTTGATTTGTCAATTGCTTACAAGATAATAGGTATAAGTATAAACATAGTTATGAATACATGAAATGGATACATATAAGAAAAATAAAAATAGGACAGGGACGGTAGGCACGTTGGTGCACTTACGCACGCCCCCTAATATATATTGCTTTAATTTCCAGATTGGATACTCTTGGTTTTTAATGATTTTATTTAAGAATCCTTCTTCCCTGGAAAGTTCCTGAGCTGTTTGTGTAGAAGAAATCACACCATTTCATAGGGCACTCAAAAGTTACACCACCACCAGTTAAAACACTACTCAAACCTTTGTACTTGGGCTGTGTTTACACAGCTTACTTAACTTGGTTACTGAGTTACCCCCTTTCTGGGTTTGGATAATAATTACAGAAAGCAGGGTGGGTTTTCACAACCTGCTAAGCCACCAAAATACAGTATTAACCAATGTTACAACTAACCAATCATGAACACAATTGTTGGTCATTCATCGGTTTAAAAGTGTGTTGTGTAACTGTTCTTGGCTTACAACCATTTGTTTAATGAGTGATGGTACAACAGTACTGAAAAGTGTGTCCTAATGATTGGTCCTTGGACTTATGACCTCCAGGGGGGGCAGCATCTCCAGGGTTATATGAACAAAATTTGGGGCTTGGCAACGGATGTGTATTTACTACGGTTGCAAAATCCTGAGTCACAGCTGCACTATTCATGAATTTCCCAGCCAGCTTCCAACCAGCAAAGTCAATCAGGGAAGTTGGGTTTGCTTAATGACCCTGTGATTCACTTAGAAAAAGTTTGGCTTTCGCTTTTGGTACAGTTGTGCCACAGTTTGCAGAGGAAAGAGGTTGGCTGTTAACTGTGGACATTTTGTCCTGAAATCAAGGCTGACCCTGTTTAGCGAAACTTTTGCTGCATTGGGAATGAGCATGAAGATCTTTGGCAGCATCAAACAACACACAACATAAATAAACCTGTGGCTTGGGGGGACTATTTGGAGGTTAACTACTAGGAATTTGATTGGATAATTATGGTTAGCTAGCATTTGTGGCATGCACTTCTCCAGAAGGTTCAAAATATTTCTTGCCACCCGTTCAAAATTTGCTCAAGGAGAAAGTGAGAACAAGGAGGGAGAAAGGAATGCTTTTCTTGTCAGGAGAGCATTACCAGTCACCTTACAGAAAACTCTGGTTTATCTGCTCCACAAAGAGAATATTCTGACTTAAAAGTTCACTCTTCTTGGCAAACAAGGGAGGGAAGAAAAGATAGCGATGGAATGAATGAAAATCCAAACAAATCATCTAAGACAGCACTGTCTTAGGCCTAAAGATGCAGTACCCATGTAGTAGGCTATATTGCTATTACCCTTCTCATCTTTCTCATCTTCTCATTCTTTCTCGTCTTTCCTACTATCTTCTCCTATTGGTATCTTATGATTTATCACTTGTATCTTAGGATTGATTGTAACTATGATTTATGATCTATGACTTATCACTTGTTGTTTGTATGTACACTGAGAGCTTATGCACCAGAGCCAAATTTCTTGTGTGTCCAATTACACTTGGCCAACAAAGAATTCTACTCTACTCTACTCTACTCTACTCTACTTTACTCTACTCTACTCTACTCCTTCTCTTCTCTCTCTATTCTTCCTCTACTCTCTCTATTCTTTACTTTCTCTACTCTTTCTCTGCTCTCTCTTTTCTTTCTCTACTCCTACTCTATTCCTATTCTACTCTATTCTGTTCATTCCTACATACAGAACTTACACTGATTCCAAAGGTAAACTCATTCGGTCTTTTTCTCCTGCGGATCAAATTCCTCAAACTTCCAAGATAACTTTAGGTCCCCTGATCCCCATGTGCAAAATTAGAAAGGGGAGGGCTGGTTTAAAAAAGAAAAGAAAAGAAAACCCACCTTGAAGTACAGGAACTGCTTACATGACTCAGGTATAAGAAAGACGAAAGACGTTTAGAGAGAGAAAAAACCATCCTTTGTGGGTGGTTCCAACAGTTCGTGCTGACAAAAACGTACAGCTGAGTTGAAAAGGCACCTACAGGTAGTCCTGGACTTATGACCTTAATTGAGCCCCAAATTTCTGTTGCTAAGCAAGACAGTTGTTAAGTGAGTTTTGCACCATTTTACGACCTTTCTGGCTCCAGTTGTTAAGTGAATCACTGCAGTTATTAAATTAGTAACACGGTTGTTAAGTGAATTTGGCTTCGCCATTGACTTTGCTTGTCAGAAGGTCGCCAAAGGGGATCATGGGACACTGCAACCGTCATAACTATGAGCCACTTGCCAAGCATTCAAATTTTGATCATGTGACCACGGGGAGGCTACAATGGTGATAAGTGTGAAAAACGATCATATGGCACTTTTTTAGTACTGTTACATCTTCAAACTGTCCCTAAATAAAAGATTATAAGTTGAGGACTATTTTGTGATAGCATTCAGCTCAGCTGGTTTTGCTCTGAAAAGGTGTAGATTTGGGATTCTCCTGATGTCTCAACCTTTATGTGCATGACTGCATTCCCACTCACACTTGTAATACTATTACTAAATTTGCAGATGATACAACAGTGGTGGGACTCATCTCTGGGGCCGATGAGTCTGCCTACTGAGATGAAGTGGACCGGTTGCTTTTGTGGTGTGGAGACAATAACTTGGTCCTCAACACCAATAAGACCAAGGAGCTTATAGTGGACTAGAGAAGGAACAGATCAGACATCCAGCCTTTGCTTATCAAGGGAGACTGAGTGGAGCAAGTGGCCAGTTTTAAGTTTCTGGGTGTTACCATAAAAGAGGACCTGACCTGGAGTGCCCACATTGCAGCCCTGGTCAAAAGGGCCCAGCAGAGATTATACTACCTGAGGCTTCTCAGAAAACAACAACTGAATGAAAAACTGCTGGTGACCTTCTACCGCTGCACCGCAGAGAGTATCTTAACTTACTACACCTATGGTTTGCCAATTGCACAGGGGAAGATAGGAAAGCACTCCAGAGGGTTAATGTCATTGCCCAGAGGATCCTGGGTTGCCCTCTCCCCTCTTTGGAAGAGCTTTATAACTCCTGCTGCCTTAAGAAAGTTCATAACATCCTCAAATATCCATCTCATCCTGGGAACCTTTTTTTTGAACTATTACCATCTGGCAGATGGTACAGGAGAATGAAAACAAGGGCAAATAGACTGAGAAACAGCGTCTATCCCAGGGCAGGAGCTCTTTTGAATTCTACTGCATAGTGCAATATTAATACAATATCAGGGGTTTTCAATTCAATGTATAGAATGTGAAGGATGTATGTTTGTATTTTATTTTCATGGTCAATGTCAGTCTGTGCTCCAAAATCCAAGAAAGAAATACTCAGACTCCATAGGTTAGAGCAAAGTTTTTTCTTTTACTGAAAATCAAAGTGGAAGCTACAGGTTGAATTCTGAATCTAAAGAATTTGGCGCGCAGATCACATATACAAAGGAATGGAATTGTTCCCACCCCCCAAAGTCCAAAAGACTCTTCCAATTAAAAGTTCTGAATAAGATCATGTGGGCATCTTCAGGTGGTGATGAGGCCTCTGTCCGTTGACCTTGACATATTTTGATAAAACTTCGCAGCTGCGCAAAGGATAGAAAAACTAGGCAAGGAAATAGAAACTTAAGAACAGGAATTTATACTCCCCCTCCTCTTTCCCATTTACAGCATAGGAATGTAACACCTCCAGCTTTCTTCCCCTCCAATTCCCCCCCCCTCCCCGTTACTAATGACAGCCGAAAGATGGAGCAGTAAGAAAGATGCAAAGCAGTACAAAAGATGTAGAAGAGATCATCTTGAAGGCTGACAGTCATAATGTGCACTGAAAATGGTGTTTGATTTCACTGTATGAGGTGCAATGACAGTAAACTAAACTTCCATGTCGTGTTTTTCTACCGCTTCTCTTTTTTTGTGTCAGGAAAAAAAATGGCAGGATACTTTCCACCATAAACCTTCACCTGAAAGACCCTCAAGCTGAGCCAGACATTTTTCCTGGATCACAGATCAGAATTTTTCCTCATGTGACAAAAGCGCTAATTCAACAAATGTCCCTTTACAGGATGCCAGGCAAAGGAGAAAAGCCTGTGGGGGAAATCTCTTGCCAGCCACCCATCTGGGCCACCAAGTCAAAACGTGGCTTTACTTTAGCAAAGATGTGTCCAATCTTGGCCACTTGTAAGACTGTGGACTTTTAACTCCCAGAATTCTGCAGCCAGCAAAATAAATAATATTGTACTCTAGTAGTGGGCAACCAGTGTGTTTAATTTATAATTGGAGTGCACAACTCGTTTAATCAAGTTAAAGAATTAGCTAAAGTTGTACAACAGGTTAATTTTTAAATGTTTTTTTGTCTGCCAAGTCAGTCTTGAAACTGGTGATTGCCTGGACCGGTTCCTGCAGTTTTTATGCCAAGATTTCTGGAAGTGGTTGATCCCGGTTGTCTTCTTCTTAAGTCTGAGTGGGAGTGACTGGCCCATAATCATTCATCTGGTTTCATGCCTATGGGAGGATTAGAACTCGATACCACCTACTTTCCAGACTAGTGCCTTAACTGCTACACCAAACTGGCTCTCAAATTATGCAAAGGCATCATTACAAAAAGATAAGCTCAGCAATGCAAATCCAGCATCAGCGTAGCAGGTGGCCTTCTTTCTTTACTTTTTTTCTCACAGGATACTCAGGAGTAGGCAACCTCAACATCCCGGTTAAACCTGATTGGAATCAGAAAGAGCAGCACATTTGCTTGAAAATTCAGAATTTTGTCAGACTTTGTGTCATCCGTAGAAAATACTGATTTTTTTTAAAAGGGAAATTGCCACGCTGGAAACTAAAATGGAATCTTCTCATACCTTTTCCCGTGCAAACTTCCGGGCCCACGTATTACTCACAGACATTTTTTAAGAGACCAAACATGGAATTTAGAAGGGCAGCCTGCCTAAGGGAAAAGTCTAAGAGAAGTTCTAGGCTTCAAGAGATATCTTGGAGCCCATTCACTATGATTGACCTTCTGGTAAGTTTGCTTTTTAATGGACATCCCTGACATAAACAGGATCCATAGGGAGGTGGGTCAAAATAAGTTAAGATGGTGGCCGCAATTTGTTTGAGGCCTCTTCACAACACACTTCACAACACGTGAAGTGTGCTTCACATTCACAACACACACAAAAAAGGGGCTGAGCTTCAATCTCATGGTTGTGCCTGCTATCTTGACTTTTTTGACCTCCAACAACCGCCCCCCTTGTCTGACACCCAGTAGCCCTGTCCAGTTCCACCTTCCTGCCATCATGTTCTCAAAATTCCAGATGTGTCATTCATTGAATAAATATTGCTTTCCTGTTCCAAAACCAAGAAAGACACATTGAGGTTCCTCACCTATGGACAGAAATCTTGTCAAATTGAAACAGTTCCTTACACCATAAAATGCATACTCTGAGAACTCTTGAGAAGGAGCTGTCTTCATCCTCCTTCTCTCACACAAACTATCTAACTGGCACCTCCGGAATGCAGCCCCTCCCTCCTGAGAATTCAGACCTCATTCTACCACAGTTACAGCCTCCCCCTTGATGGCTATTCAGGAGAAGACCCTAGACAGCATATTAAAAAGCAGAAATACCACCTTGCCAACAAGTTCCATAGAGGCAAAGCTCTGGTTTTCCCAGTAATAATTAATATATAACTCTGAGAGTTGGACCATAAGGAAGGCTGAGCACCGAAAAATTGGTGCTTTCAAATGGTGGTGCTGGAGAAGATTCTTGAGAGTCCCTTAGTCTGCAAGGAGATCCAGTCAGTCCATCCTAAAGGAAATCAACCCTGTCTGTCATCCTTTGGAAGGACAGATCCTGAAAGCTGAAACTCATTCCCACTCAAAGACTTAAGAAGACAACTGGGCCACCAGACAAGAAGAGAGGACTCCTTGGAGAAGGTGCTGATCAGTGGTGCGATTCAATTTTTTTTACTACCAGTTCTGTGGGCATGGCTTGGTGGGCATGACAGGGGAAAGACTGTAAAATCTCCAGTCATAGGTGGTATTTGCGGTTCTCTGAACTATTTAAAATTTCCGCTACCGGTTCTACACAACTGGTCAGAACCTGCTGAATACCACCCCTGGTGGGAAAGGTGGGAGGCAAAAGGAGAAGAGGATGGCAGAGGATGAGAAGGTTAGTGTCATCAACACAAGGAACGTGAATTTGGGCAAACTCAGGGAGACATTGGAAGGGAGGGTGGCCTGGCGGGCTATTGTCCATGGGATCACGAAAAGCCGAATATGACTTAGCAATTCAACAGCAACAACAAAAGGAGAGGTAAGAACTCCATAACTTCTCCACAGTCCCAAGTTAACAGTTTGGAAATTATTAGCCTTACATTTTTGGTAACAATTCCCCAGTGCAGTATTTTTATCCATGAAAGCAGCTAATATATAACATAGAGTAATAGGGTTGGAAGAGACCATATCTAGCAATTCACAGTATTGCTTTCTAGGAATAAAGCCAGTGGACACATTTTAGGTATATAAAATCATTTTATTTTTAAACAGGAGTTAGTACCTTGCAATCAGTGGCCAAAAATTCCGATATCTGAAATATAGCTGTAATACAACTTCATTTAAGAGCAGATTCCTAAACTGGAGCACAGCATCTCACGCCTATCAAATGCCTCCTGCTGGTCCCTTGGCAAAGGCCAAGGCCAAAACACCACAAACATTTCTTATATACATACAAGGCATAATTACTGTCAGCGTCGTTTACATTCACAACTAATGGCGAGAGCACGCAATAGCAAAAATATAACCGGACATCAACATTACATTTCTGCGGGCGAATATACAGATTTCAAGACTGCCGAAGCCGCCTTCTCTCTACTTGCAGCAGCTGCATTTAGTGGCAGGGGGGCCTTTGCAAATACAGCCCTGGGCACACTTGGCACAGCCCACTGGGCAACAGGAGCAGCAGCCTGAAAAGAGAATGGGAAAACGTCAACCTCAACCTTCAACACAGAGAATCCTTAAACCGAATGTTCAATTGAATTCAGAAGCTTTCCTCTGAGGTTGGATGGACAAGCAGATCGAAAAACAAAATGGAGCCTTTGTTTTACTGCTGTGATTAAAAGAAGGACTTTTATCTAGCTTCGTTTCAACTGGGAAACCACTCACATATATATATATATATATTGTTTGACACTGAAATGCAATTTTAACCTTGCTTTTGGGTGATTAGATTTGTTCCTGGTGATAGAAGTGCTGTTTGTTGTGGTTTATTCTAGTTCAAAGGGTTGTTGAGTTTTAGATTTTTATCTGTGTCAAAGAAAGTCAAATGCTATATTTTTCTATAGTTTTTATACCTCTATTAACCTTTTTTTTTTTTTAGCAATATAGCTTTTAAATCACTAAGATTAAGCTCTATGTTTTGTTTTTCTATAGTTCCCCAATGTTGCTTCTTTCCTACTCCTTTGCCTTTCTTTTTCATTCTCTTTTTAAAGTATTTTATACTTTTTTGAAATTAAACAACATTTTGAAAGGAAAAAAAAGGAAAGAATCAACATCCTATCCCAGCTCAAGTGGAAACAAAGTAATCTTGAACGAAGAGGTAGAGATACTAGATTCACAGACATTAAACCTGGATTTGATGTTTGAACCAACGTTGTACATATTAGGTTAAATGGGCTGTGAACCTAGACATCATGGTTAGTAAAAAAAAAAAAAAAAAAAGACAGGCCAGAGGTCCAAAAATCACATTCCATAGACCAAAGATAAATCTCCAACACTTAGCTTTCACAGGTCCCAGAATGAATGGGGAAAAAAAATTAGGGCTTTGTGGAATAAAAGGTGTGTCTAAATGTTTGCAAAAATGTTCTACGTTGTTTGATCCCTTGACCAACCTGAAAGTATCATCCCACTGGCATCTAACCCCGTCCAACTTTTGAATTATGACCATTGGTATGCCCTACAGAGTCCAGTGGGCGGACCTTACTCCAAGGCAGGACTTGGTGTACAGAGTGGTATCTTACCCGAGTCAAACTTTTTGTAGTTTAGTCAAACCAAGTTGAAGCAAATCATTAAGCAAATGCTGCCATTGTAAAGCAGAGTCATAAGTCAAAGACTAACTTATAATTTCGGAAGCAAATATTTTGAATTCTGAAGAGCATGCTTACTAACTATTTCACATGCTGGTCAGTGGTGGGATTTAATTTTTTTTTACTACCGGTTCTGTGGGCATGGTTTGGTGGGGTAGGCGTGGCAGGGGAAGGATATTGCAAAATCCCCATTCCCTCCCCACCCCACTAACCTGCTTTCCAGCTCCGTTCTCCTGTGCTGGGCAACCAAAGAAGACCCAGCCGATCAGCTGGGACTCAATGGGAGGCAGAGAAGAGATGGGGTTGGCGGGGCCAGTCAGGGGTGGGATTGGCTGGTTCTCCCAACTACTCAACATTTCTGCTACTGGTTCTCCAGAACTGGTCAGAACCTGCTGAATATCACCTCTGGTGCTGGTCCTGGAGAACTTTTACCTCTATACTATATGGACCAGAGTGTCCAAATCTGACAACGTTAAGACTTGTGGACTTCAACTCCCAGAATTCCCCAGCCAGCCATTCTCCAACCATGATATATTGGTTCCTCTCCGTTCACAGGACATTTAATCAGAAAGAAAACAGTGCCCATGTTTGTGCCATGTGCTAAGTCTGGCATTAATCTTATTTAAATAGTTAGCAGTACAGACCATATATACTCCATTGGGTTAATTTATGAGTCATCCCATCATGCGCTCTCCAAAAGAGTTTAATTCAGCAATTAAATTAAGCAGGGTAACTTAATAACCAGCAATAAAAAATTGACAATTTGCCTTTAAAAAAAAAAATAGCAGGTTGTTGGGAATTTTACGGTTAGACAACATTGGAACATAAGTAAGTCAAAAAATCTTATATAAGGAATTGAAATGATCAAATGTGCTTTTTCCATAAGGCAACTCGACTTTCTGGCTTTTTTCCCTTGAAAACATTTCACTTCTCATTCAATAAGCTTCTACAGTTCTAATTCATTTCTCACTAGACTGGTTGGTTCAAACTGAAGAAGCTTCTTGGATGAGAAGCGAAACATTTTCAGTGGAAAACTCCCCCCAAAAGCCCCTTTGGAACAACCATGACCTGATTTTGAGAATTTCCATAGATGATGGAAATGATCAGACCCGTCTTTGATAGCCTGGTATGTGGTTTGAATGGTTTGGTGCCCCACACAACACTGATTAGCTTAACTGAATAAATGATGGAGCCGACTGGCAAGGATGTTGTGTGACTGCAACTCGCACACTTTGTAAGAAACGCAGAAGCACCATTTGAAAGGAGAAAAGGCGAAAACATTTAGGAAAGTTGAATTGCCGTACTCACTTTTCCTGCAGGATTTGCATTTACAATTTTTACACTGACAGTTGTTGCCGCAGGAGCACACCCCACCTGCAAAAAATAAGAAAGAAAGAAAAAGTAAGACACACAAATCATCTTCGGATCACAAACCAGACAAAAGGTCACTTCCAACGCAAACCCACAAGGACTCCGATGCTTTCCAGCAACCCCTCCAAGTCAACCCAAGAAGGAATAGCGCAAGCAAGGATGCCCATGGCAGCCCTTGCACGATTCCCTAGCTCGCTCTTGGCCCAAAGCCTGACGAGAGACTGAAGAAGCAGCGAAGAGAACTTGTTGGTGGGTCCCTTTGGCTAAGAGCGCCCAGGAAAGCTGTCAGCTGCCAAGCTCCCCCATCACTTCGCAGCCCTGGGAAGGAAAGCAGGATCCACGAGAGAGAGGCAGCCCCCCAAAAGCAACCCCGGATTAGTCTCTCTTTCTTTCTCTTTTTCTCCTCTTTTTTTCCTCCTCTTTCATTCTCTCTCTTTCTTTCTGTCTCTCTCTTTTTCGCTTTCTCTGTCTCTTTTTCTCTCCCCTTTTCTCTTTCTTTTTCTCTCACTCTTATTCTTTCTTTTTTCTCCTTTCTCTTTTTCTCGCTTTCATTCTCTCTGTGTATCTCTCTTTTTCTTCCTTTTTCTCTTTCTTTTCTCTCACTCTTATTCTTTCTTTTTCTCCTTTCTCTTTTTCTTTCATTCTCTCTGTGTATCTCTCTTTTTTTCTTTTTCTCTCCTTTCTCTCATTTTTTCTCTCTTTTCTTCTCTTTCTATCCTTCTGTTTCTCTCTCTCATTCTCTCTTTTTTTCTTCCTCCCTTGTGACTCTTTCTCTTTTTCTCCCTTTCTATCCTTCTGTTTCTCTCACTCTCATTCTCTCTCCTTTTTCTTCCTCTCTTTCTCTCTTTTTCTCTTTCTCTTGTCTGTCTCTTGTTCTATTCCTCTCTTTCTCTACTCTTTTTCTTTCTCTTTTCTCCTCTCTCTCTGTGTCTCTGTCTCTCTTTCTCTGTATGCCTCTCTCTTTCTTTCTCTCTCTCTTTTTCTTTCTCTGTCTTCTTCTCTCTCTCTCTCTCTCTCTCTCTCTCTCTTTCCAAGCGAGGGCAGAAGGGATGGCGGTGGGGTGGGAGGGAGGCCAGGCGGAGCCGCACCGCTGGAGCACGAGCAGTCTTCGGAATCCATGCGGGCGAGTTCGGGTCTCCGGTTGATGCAAAGAGAGGCTCAGGCGAAGATGCGCATCCAAGTGAGGCGGAGAACCGCGCACGGCCGCTATTTATTTCCCCCGCGGGGAGCGGGTGCAAAAGCCGCCCCGCCCGGTGCACACGGCGCCCGCCCCCGAAAAAACAGCCGCCCGGCTGGGAAGCTGAGCGCGTTGGGCCCCGGGCGACGGATGCACCTGCGTGGGCTCCGCGCTTCCCGAGGCAGACGCTCACCCGGACGGACGGGCAGACGGGGCGGGGGAGGGAAAGCCTGTCTACCTGTCCCCCCCCTCCTCCAGCCACGCGCTTCTGGGCCCTTGCAAAGAAGCCAATTGGGGGTCCTGAGCCAGGATCTGCCTAATCAAGAGAGTTTATTTAAGCTTGGAAGTTGGGGAGAATGGCGCCTGGGCGTGTGCAGAGCGCTGCCGAAGTTAGACGAGCTTGGTGACCCGGGTTCTCAGCTCTTGTTCTTGGGCTCCGCCAGCTTTCCAGGTCGGCTTTTAATATCATGTTTAATGTCCCCCCCCCCCCTCACCCACCAAACCAAAAATATACAATATATTGAATAAGGGTTTAGTTGCACAACAGGTGACTTCAGCCGCGGTGGTTTGTACAGGCAGCCTTCCACTTACAACTCTTTGCTTTAAGGAAGGTTTAAGGTTAGAAGGGAACGGGGGGGGGGGGGGGGGAAGTGACCTAGAATAGAATTTATTGACCAAGTGTGATTGGACACACAAGGAATTTGTCTTGGTGCAACTGCTCTCAATGTACATAAAAAGAAAAGATACATTCTCAAGAATCAGATAAATAATTGGAAGGGACCTTGTAGGTCATCTAGTGTCCAAACACACACACCCCACCCACAACCAGGACACCCTACAGCATTTCTGACAAATGACAGTCCAGTCTCTTCTTGAAACTCTCAAGTGATGAAGCTCCCACAACTTCCAAATGCAACTTCTGTTCCATGGGTTGATTGCTCTCACTGTCAGAAAAATTCCTCCTTATTTCCAGGTTGAATCTCTCCTGGTTCAGTCTCCATCCATTATTCCTTGTCTGGCCTTCAAAAGTTATTTGGAAAATAAATTGACCCCGCCCCTCAAATATTGGAACGCTGCTATCCTGTCTCTCCTGGTCCTTCTCTTCCCTAGACTAGCCAGGTCCGGTTCCTGCAACCATTCTTCATATGTTTTAGTCTCCAGTCCCCTAATCATCTTGGTTGCTCTTCTCTGCACTTCTTCTAAAGTCTCAACATCTTTTTTATAATATGGTGAGTGACCAAAACTGGATGCAGTACTCTAGGTGTGGCCTTACTAAGGCTTTATAGAGTGGCATTAGTACCTCACTTGATCTCGATTGTATCCCTCTGTTAATTTAGGATTGCATTGGCTTTTTTGGCTGCTGTTGCACACTGCTGGCTCATATTTAGTTGGTTGTTTCACTAAGACTCCAAGATCCCTCTCACAGTTACTGCTATTGAGCCTGGTTTCACCCAGTCTATATGTGTACTTTTGGTTTTTCTTGCCTAAGTGGAGGCCTTTACTTTTCTCTACATTGAATTTGTTAGATACGGCCCAGTGTTCTAATCTGTCAAGATCCATCTGGATCTTAAGCCTATCTTCTTGGGTGTTAGCTATTCCTGCCAGCTTAGTATCATCTGCAAATTTGGTAAGGTACAACACTTAATAATCATCATGGGGTACAATAAGCAATCAAATCATACTCGGAAACAGTCAATATAAATCGTAAGTATACAAGTGACAAAGTTACAGTCCTACAGTCACAAGTGGGAGGGGGTGGGTGATAAGGAGTGATGAGAAGATGAATAGTAATAGTAATGCAGACTTTGCAAATGGTTGGACAGTGTTGAAGGAATTATTTGTTTAGCAGAGTGATGGCATTCGAGGGGAAACTGTCCTTGTGTCTAGTTGTTCTGTTATGCAGTGCTCTATATAGCATCGTTTTGAGGGTAGGAGTTGAAATAATTTATGTCCACGATGTGAGGAGTCTGTAGATATTTTCACAGCCCTCTTTTTGACTCGTGCAGTATGCAGGTCCTCCATGGAAGGCAGGTTGGTAGCCATTGGTTTTTCTGCAGTCCTAATTACCCTCTGAAGTCTGTGTCTGTCCTGTTGGGTTGCAGAACCGAACCGGACAGTTACAGAGGTACAGATGACAGACTCAATGATGCCTCTGTAGAACTGGATCAGCAGCTCCATCCTCATAAATAGGAGTCCAGGAAGTCCTTGAAGTACATCCACAATTGAGCCTAAAATTTCAGTTGCTAATGAAACGTTTCTTCTTTCATTTAACCACCTTTCTTGCCGCCGTTGTTAAGTGAATCATACAAGTTGTTAAGCGAATCTAGCTTCCCCATTGACTTTGCTTGTCAGAAGGTTGCAAAAGGAGATCATATGATCCCTGGACACTGCAACCGTCATAGCTATGAGTCACTTCCCAACTTTCTGAATATAAATCTTGTGACCATTGGGATACTACAATGGACGTAAGTGTGAAAAATGGTCATAAGTCACTTTTTTCAGGGCCGTTGTAACTTTGAACAGTCATTAAATGAACCATTGTAAGTCAAGGACTACCTGTATCATAGCATCCCCATGATCACGTGATCCAAATTCAAGAATTTGGCAACCGGCATGAATTTACAATGGTTTGTGGAGGTCCCTGGGTCATGTGAATGCCATTTGCAGCCTCTTTATCCGGCTTCTGACAAGCAACGTGACTGGCAGAAACCAGGCTCACTTAATGACCACACGATTCACTTAACAACTGCAGTGTTTCGCTGATGTGTGGCAAAAAAATAATCATAAAATTGAGTGTGTGTTCTGACCCAAACCCTTTTCCAATAAAGCACACAAGAACCAAAGGGAACAGAAACCTTTTAATGAGTCTTATGAATCCCCGGTTAAAAGGCTGCTGCAAAATAATTAACTTTGATAAGCACGAGTCTCGTCAAAACTGTGCAAGGCTGCCAAGAATAACAGATAAGAAATATTTCACAACACAAGAGCCTTCAAATACCAACTTAAAATACTGCAATGTCCACGAGGCTGAGTTTCAAAACGTCTTTGCTTCCTGCAAAGAACATCCGATACACAGCTGGCTTTTATCTTCTTGAAGGAGGGGCCATTATCTTGCAGCCTTACTCCCGAGTCGCCCATGCTGCTGCAGCTGCTCTTTCCTGCGAGCAGCCCTGCGCGCATGCACCCTTGGCACAGGCTCCTTGGGAACCTCCTCATCGCTGCTGCCAGCCCCCACTATCCCTGAAGGCAGCAGTCCACTCCCTAATGGTCCTGGCCCCCCATCTGAGTCCTCACTCTCCTCAGCCGTCTGCACCTGCGGCCGGCTAGCCACAACAGCGTGACTAGATTAACTGTACAGGAAGTCCTTGACTTAACCACAATTGAGCCCTAAATTTATGCTGTTAATTAAGCAAGACAGTTGTGAAGTGAGAATTGTCCCGTTTTAACGAGTTTTCTCACCACCGTTGTTCAGCTAATCGCTGCAGTTAAGATAGTAACGCCGTTGTTAAGTGAACAACGTTGTTCGGCTCCTCTCTTGGACTTTGCTTGTCTGGAGGTCGCGAAAGGGGATCCCATGATCTCGAGACCCTGCAACCGTTGTAAATGTGAGTCAGTTGCCAAGTTTCTGAATTTGGAACATGGGACTCTAGAGATGCTACGTGAAGGTAAAGGTTGCCCTCGCACATCCGTGCTTGTCATTTCCACCTCTAGGGGGCGGTGCTCATCTCCGTTACGAAGCCGAAGAGCCAGCGCTGTCCGAAGACGTCTCCATGGGTCATGTGACTAAACTCCAAAGGCACACGGAACGCCACAAAAAAATTCATGTACTGACACTACCAGGAGCTGAAAATGAGAGAATCTTTATTCGTCCGTCACGTCTTGAAAAGCACCAAGTTGGGAAAGGTGTGAGGCGAAAGAGGGCCTGATGAAACTGCATTTTCTGATTCATTATTAACTATGCGAGCTACAAGCTATTAATTATCTTCCTGACTGCATAGTAATTAATAGTAAATTGTCACTGGTGAATTTCTGCACCTGCTCTGGGCCTGTCTCAGCTAGGGGAGAAGGAATTTCTGAACATACAGATTAGAAAGAACAAAGTAAAATAGTGCAGAGTATGACCAAAGCTAAAATATAATTATTTTCCATATGAATGTGGAAGGGGTGCTGCATTCAGGCAGCTAATAGTTTCTTTTCCTTCAAATTTTTGTCCTGTTTTGGGTTTTTTTTTTAAATGCGGAATCAACAAACATATGAATGACATTCCTTAAACAATTTATATAGAATCGATACCATCAAGCTAATAAAGATAATTAAGACAGCTATGTTCTTCAGTTATATGTTCATATATAAACTTACATAAATAGGTTCACATGTTATTCTGTGATTCTGTTAAAACAAATGGAAAGTCAGTTTCTACGCGATGATCATGATGGACTTCTGAGTAACACTAGCCATAGCCTTTAGACTTATGTACCGCTTCCCAGTGCTTTACAGCCCTCTCTAAGCAGTTTACAGAGTCAGCCTCTTGCCCTCAACAATCTGGGTCCTCATTTTACCCACCTCGGAGGGACGCAAGGCTGAGTCAACCTTGAGCCGGTGAGAATTGAATTGCTGGCAGTGGGCAGAATTAGCGTGCAATACTACATTCTAACTACTGTGCATCATGGATGGATGGATGGATGGATGGATGGATGGAAGGGCAATGGCATTTCAACTTATAAATTGCTTTACAGTGTTTTAACAGCCCTCTGTAAGCAGTTTACAGAGTCAGCACATTGCCCCCAACAATCTGGGCCCTCATTTTACAAACCTCGTCAGAATGGAAGGCTGAGTTCAACCTTGAGCTGGTCAGGATCGAACGGCTTGCAGTGGGCAGAATTAGCTTGCAATACTGCCTTCTCGTAACAGTGCTGAGCACTGCCCCCTAGAGCCGGAAATGATTAGCACGTATGTGCGAGGGGAACCTTTACTGCCTTCTAACCACTGAGCCACCAGGGCTCCTTCTTGTGTTCTGTGTTTCCCAACCTTGGCAAATTAAAGATGGGTAGATTTCGACTCCCAGAATTCTCCAACCAGCAAGCTGGTTGTGGAGTTCTAGGAATGGAAGTCCATCCGTCTTTAGCTTGCCAAGGTTGAGATAGTCTGTTCTTGTTGTCTCTGCTTAGCACTGAAGCTTCCAGAGGCTGTTAAGCATCATTTCTAAAGTGAAGTGACCAGCCCTAGGTCTTCTTGCCAGGGAAACAATCTATGGAGTACGGCCCCAAAGGGTTTGCATTGTAAAACGATTTGCTTTATGATGCTCAAGAAGGTGCACCAAGCCATAACTCTGCAGAGTTACAGATCGCTGTGCACATGGCTTGCTTGGGAGAGCGTCTCATAAAAGTCAAGGAACTGGTTTGTCCATCATTCGTGGAAATGAAACACCTCAGTCTCAGAACACAGAATGAGACAATTTGCCACGGCCAACTTCCTAGGCTAAGCCATTGCTGCCAGTTCACCATGGCCAACTTGTTGTGGCCAGCTTGCCACAGCCGAAGGACAGCTTGCCATGGGACAATTCAATAATTTTATTTAATTATGTAAAATAATAATAAAAAAATACTTTAATTCTTGTCGTTCACATTTCATTTTCGCCCTTCTTTTGCATCCTTACTTTAATTATTCTATCCCACCATTTCTTTGATGTTATGTAACTTTTGTCCCCTGGCAAGCTGTTCTGCCATGAATTGGGCATGGCGAATTAGCAGATATTAGATGGGGCTGCATTAAATACCATCAGCAAAGAGGAACGGAAGGGTTCCTTAACAGGAACCAGAGGGGAATGTATTGGAGTTGGACATTGGGATGAGTCCCATTGAGAAAAACAGGCCAAACATACTAATATCTTGAAATGCCTCGTTCTCAGTAGCTCCATTCCACACAGAGATCTTGTTTATTATTGATTTATTGATTTGTTAAATTGATTTGCCATTTATCTTGCCACAGAGCTACTCTAGACGACTTACAACGATAAAAAGGAATGAATGAAAAGGGTGAAAACACAACAGAAGGGAAAAAAGAACAATAAAAATAGTGATAAGGAACACAGAGAATACACCACTAGGATAATCAAAAAGACGAATAGATAGGTACTCCTTCCTTCCTTCCTTCCTTTCTTCCTTCCTTCCTTCCTCTCCCTCCCTCCCTCTCCTCTTCCTTCCTTCCTATCTTCCTTCCTTCCTTCCTTCTTTCCCCCTTCCCTTCCCTTCCTTTCATTTTCTGGACAGATGGAAACATTTCAATGCAAAGCACTGTGTTTTAACCATTCATTTTCTAAAATACCAATGAGACATCTTTCTAAATTTGATGGTAGAGCTAAAGTCTTGTTTTGAACAATAACAGCCTTTCTTTTGGATATTAATAAATAAAACCCTTAGGGTTTCGTGGGGAAACATCATAATTTTTCTTGTCTGTTCTGCCTGTGAAATGTGTTAAGCAATTAATGCCTCATTGGCAAATCATCATACCAAAAATCAATTTTCCCATTGAAGTTTACGCTCTGTAAACTGAGCCAACAGATGACTCACTTATTTGGGGCATGAAAGTGATGCTCCGTATAACTGGATCCCATCCTAACCCAGAGTGTATGGCTCCAGATGAAAAATCAGGGTCATCTTCATTCTCAAGTGGTATCAACTAAATACCCAATGATCATTGATGTCGAGACTTTGGAAATAGTTGAGAGAAAGAGCAATAAAATGATTAGTGATCTGGAAGCTAAAACATACAAAGCACAATTGCAGGAATTGGGTATAGTGTTCCAATATTTGAGGGGCTGTCACAAAGAGGAGGCGGTCCACATCCTCCAAAGCACCTGGAGGCAGGATAAGGAGCAATGGGTGAAAACTAGTCAAAGAGACAAGCAACCTGGAATGAAGGAGAAGCTTTGTAACAATGAGAACAATTAATCAGTGGAACGACCTGCCTTCAGAATTTGTGGATGCCCAATCATTGGAAACTTTAAGAAGAAACTAGACAGCCATTTATCAGAAATAGTATAGGTCTCCTGTGAGAGCAGGGGGTTGGACTAGATGATCTCCAACTCTGTTACTGTTACAGTGTCAGTTTTGACTATTGGGGTGGAGTAGAAGCCACATAAATCTATATTAAATAATGTCCTGAATCTCCAATGAACCAACTACCCATTGATGTCTGTTGCTTCTGCTGTTCAGTGGAGAGTTTCGTACCATTTCTTAAAACTTGGGTACCCTCTTCGAAATTGATCTCTTCAGATGGTTTTACTTGGTTTAGGTTGTCCTCATTTTGAATTGCTGATTTAGGAATCTAACTTCCTATCTACCTGGATATTGTGTCCACCACCAATATCTGTAGGACAATCTTTCCCAACCTTAGCAACGTTAAAACATGTGGACTTCCAACTCCCAGAATTTCCCAGACGGCATGCTTTGGGGTATATGGACTTCATCCTCCAGGATTTTCCATTTAGTATGCTTTAAGGTGTGTGGACTTCATTTCCCACAATTCCCCAGCTGGCATGTTTTAAGATGTGTGGACTTCACCTCCCAGAATACCCTAGGTACAGTGGTGGGATTCAATTCAAATTTTTTTACTACTGGTTCTGTGGGCATGGCTTGGTGGGCGTGGCTTGGTGGGCGTGGCAGTGGAAGGATACTGCAAAATCCCCATTCCCTCCCCACCCCAGTAACCTGCTTTCCAGCTCCATTCTCCTGTGCAGGGCAACCAAAGAAGAGCCATCCAATCAGCTGGGACTCAGGAGGCAGAGAATAGATGGAGGTGGGGCCAGTCAGAGGTGGGATTGGCCGGTTCTCCAAACTACTCAAAATTTCTGCTACCGGTTCTCCAGAACTGGTCAGAACCTGCTGAATACCACCTCTGCTTAGGTAGCCCAGAATACCCCAGGACTTTAACTCCTAGAATTCCCCAGCCAGCATGCTTAATGCAGAGTTTTGGGAGTTAAAGTCCACGTATCTTAAGTTGCCAAGGGTGAAAGACACTGCTGTAGGGACTGTGGTATGCCTTAAGAAATCTTTGATCTGAATCTTGCCCCACTAGGATTTTTTTAACAGGCTTCAATGAGCAGATCTATAAGAGTTGAGCTGCAAAACTCCCAAAGAGGACCTGTTTTTCTCCCTTGCCACCTCACAGCCATCCTGGCTTCTTGTCAAGCAAGCTCTTTTTTTTTTCCAGCCTCTTCCTGCCCACCTACAAGATGAACAATAGTGACTTCCTTTGTGTATTCCTATGTGCATGATGTCTGCAAAACACCTTTTCTAGGTATTGTGCAATGATTCAAAGGCAACACAATAAAAACAGAGATCTAAAAACGTGACAGTACAAAAGAGAGAATGACAAATGCCAATTCTTTAATTAAAGAGACAGCTTTATTTTAAAGGCTGGGTTAACCTCAAGAAACGTGCCAGGAACCATGTACCAAAGAGGAATGGGTTTAAAAGCAATAGCAATAGCACTCAGACTTATACACCACTTCACAGTGCTTTACAGTGCTCTAAGCCAGGGGTCCCCAACCACCGGTCCGTGGAACATTTTCTAGCGGGCCACCGGGTTGCTGGGCGCCGCCATCTTGTTTTGATGAGAAAGTGCTTCCGGTGAGCTTTTCCGGTTGGAAAGCGGCGTTTGGGTCCTGAAGGAATCCTTGCGCCTTAGTTTCATCGAAGGGGGGAGGCGGCTTCGAACAAAACTAAGGCGCGAGGATTCTTTCAGCACCCAAGGCAAGGCAAGCCGAGCGACCGTCCTGAAGCCGTCCCGAAGCCCATCGACAAAGGTACAAAGGAGGAGTTGAAGGTGGCAGGGAGAAGCGGGGGATGGCTGGCTGGCCGGTCCCTTGGCTTGCCTTGCCATGCATGCTGATGCCAGTACCAGGCCGCGGATCATTTTGTGATGCAGGTACCGGGACGTGGCACAAAAAAGGTTGGGGGCCACTGCTCTAAGCGGTTTACAGAGTCAGCCTATTGCCCCCAACAATCTGGGGGCATTTTGCCCACCTCGGAAGGATGGAAGACTGAGCCAACCTTGAGCCAGTGAGAATTGAATGCTGGCAGTTGGCAGAATTAGCATGCAATACTACATTATAACCACTGTGCATCATGGATGGATGGATGGATGGATGGATGGATGGATGGATAGAAGGAAGGGCAATAGCAACAGCACTTCAACTTATAAATTGCTTTACAGTGTTTTAACAGCCCTCTCTAAGCAGTTTACAGAGTCAACACATTGCCCCCAACCATCTGGGTCCTCATTTTACCCACCTTGGAAGGATGGGAGGCTGAGTCAACCTTGAGCCAGTCAGGATCAAACTCCTGGCAGTGGGCAGAGTTTAGCCTGCTATAATACTGCATTCTTGATTGGATTTGAACATAAAGTAAACTGCAGTAAGATACAGTTCAGACGTACCCAGGCTTTCTCAAACATCCAGATCTATTGGGTTTCAGTTCCCAGAATTAGCTATGGAGGAAGCGTAGATTGGGGAAGATAGATGTGAAGTTACATAATAAATATTCTGGCTGGGGAATTCTGGGAGTTGAAAACTCCCCCCGTCTTAAAGTTGAGCCAAAGATGAGAAATTCTGCTGCGGAAGACTTCAACATTAACTATGCTAAAAAGGATTACACAGGAACATCTGTCAGTTAGAAGCTTCCACCCATGAACAGGTGGCTGCAACATTTTGGAGGTGCTTTCTCTTTGGGGCAATGAGTTGAGAGAACTCGAGGACTTCCAAAACAGACATTGTCAAGATGTCTGAAGTTATCGCCTTGATGTTACAATCAGGGCGTTTCACTTTAGAAAGCTGTTCTACCTCAAGTCATCCCTTGGAGGCATCTATAGATCTTAGGTCTTCTCACCCCGGTCATTAAGGTGTGTATTTTCTCCCTCCCTGTGAGACACGCATGCTCCATACAGCAGAAGAAAGTTTGTCAAGGGCCTCCATTAACTATCACAATTTGTAATAAAGCAACTCTGTGTTTGGGCTTGTCTGAAAGATGAAAGGGCATTTTTCACCTTTGATCTCAGCCGGCAACTTTTGTAAACAGGAATAGAAAGTACATCAATAGAACAAGACCTGGGAAGCGAAATTCTCACGTCATGAGATAGAAACCAAGGTGACATCTGAAGACACCTTCCAACCAAACGTTTACACCTTAGTCCCTCAGGATGCCAAAATAAGATGCTTCTTTTTAAAACAATGCAAACTGAAGATTAACACAGCACAGCAGCACAATTGTGAAGGAACTGACTAACGTCAAGGATAGCAGTGAAAGAGTTTTAAGGCATGTTGGTTAGGGGAGTAAAAAATATGGTGACCCCCGCTTCTCTTGATGTGCTAAGCATTTTGCTTAATGGTTAATCCAGGGCTGGCTGAAAGGATGTTTAGTTGACAGAAGGAAGCCAGATTTAATCAAATATTCCATCTTGGGGCCACCATGTCCTTGATCCTGAAGGCAGTTGGCAGGAGATGCCAAGGAAACCATCTGAAGAACACATGAAGTTAAATGAGTTGAGATTTGTGAGCCATTGTTAAAAGATTTAGTGTCTTGAGAAGCGGGGCAGATCGAACTATATCACCAAATCCTGTTGGGTCAAGGACAAAGAGTAATGGTGCCTAATCCATTTAGTAGTAATCATTCCAAAAGGATCATCAGTTGGACTGGTAACTGGATTGGACAGAACTTCTCACACAGCTGGGTAAATTTTAGGGTCATCTAATTTTTTGTTTGGGGCATTTTAGGATCCAGCACCCATTAAGCCAGAGTTTACTGAATTTCCTGGGCTTGTGCAATGCAATGAATTATAAATTTACCATGCTGGTGGGTTTCATGCAAAAAAGAAAACTAGACAACCACATTTGAGTCTAACAGGTTATAATTCCCTCTCTGTGGAGTCCTTGGTGCTCTCTGAGCCAGGTGATTTTCTTGTAGACGTTTCATTACCCAACTAGGTAACGTCATCAGTACTAAAGGGAACAGAGTTTGCTCTCTATTTATGCTAGTTGCTTGCCCTGTCAGTGTTGGTGGGAGTGTTGTTTTCTTCTTGATAGTTCCTTGCTTAGGCTGTTGTTTGCCATTTGATTGTTTGTCTGAGTTGGTAGTTCCTTGATTGGAGTATTGTTCACTTCTTGGTTGTTGGTCTAGTATTAATCTTGGTGTTTATCTGAGCTTAGCTAGTTGCTATAGTTCCTAATTCCTCCTTTCTTCTTTCATCATGGGGGTGCGCCCTAGATGAATTGAATTTCAGATAAATTCCAGTGTGCATTGATAACACATCAAGGCAAGAAGGGGGAAACCCAAATGTTCTCCCTGAAGCATAGTTTTCTACTCAGACTGAGCACCTCACAGTAAAAACGATAAATTCTTATTACGTGATATATATATATATATTTGTTTTCTTAAGTTTTCATGGGTACTTACATATATGGTATTCAGCTTTGTTCGGGTATTTTCCCGTCATTATAGTTGTGCTTTTAAAGTTGTAGCAATGTTTCGGCAGAATCTCTTCTACCATCATCAGGCTTCTGTATTGTGTTCGTCTGTATAGACGAACTCAATACAAAAGCCTGATGATGGCAATTAGAATAGAGTAGAATTAGAATAGAATAGAATAGAATAGAATAGAATAGAATAGAATAGAATAGAACAGAATAGAATAGAATAGAATAGAATAGAATAGAATAGAATAGAATAGAATAGAATAGAATAGAACAGAAACAGAACAGAAGCAGAACAGAACAGAACAGAATAGAATAGAATAGAATAGAGCAGAATAGAATAGAGCAGAATAGAATGTAGAGGAGAATATAGAGTAGAGTAGAGTAGAATCAAATCGAATCTAATCGAATTAGAATAGAATAGAATAGCATTAGAATAGAATAGAATTATAATAGAATAGAATTAGAATAGAATTAGAATAGAATAGAATTAGAATCGAATCGAATAGAATAGAATCAAATCGAATAGAATAGAATTAGAATAGAATAGAATTATAATAGAATAGAATTAGAATAGAATTAGAATTAGAATAGAATAAAATTAGAATAGAATTAGAATAGAATAGAATAGAATTAGAATATAATAGAATAGAATATAGTAGAATAGAATAGAATAGAATAGAATTAGAATAGAATTAGAATAGAATAGAATTAGAATAGAATAGAATAGAATTAGAATTAAATTAGAATAGAATAGAATAGAATAGAATAGAATAGAATAGAATAGAATAGAATAGAATAGAATAACTTTATTGTAGCTTTGAATGTACACTAACTGGCATACATTAAAAATGAAATTTCGTTGCATACAGCTCTTAAAGGGTCACCACCTCCAATTTTACACTACATAAACATGACAAGATAAATAAATAAATGCAAAATTATGTATATACCCACATATATTACAAGATGCAGAGAAACAACAACGCAGTCTAGTTCAGATGGATGCAAGTTTATGGTGAGAAAAATGAATCTTGCGAGTTTACCAGACGGGATGGTATAAGGGTCAAAAGCTGTTCCGGAATCTGGTAGGTTGGATCTCTCCTTGATAAGTTACTATCCATTGTTTGTTTCTTGTCCTGCTTCTTCTTTGTGGTGGACCCTTAAATATTGGAAGACTGCCATAACGTCACCCCCTAACCCTTCTTTTCATTAGACTAGGCCTACCCAATTCCTGCAATTGTTCTATGTTTTAGCTCCTGGGACGAATGTTGTTCCTGGGAAGAGACTGTGAACCAACACTCGGCCTTCTCAGAACTTCCATCTTGGTGTTAAGGTCCTTGTGGTTTCATGAGCCATTTCTTCGAGGTTATTGCTCTCGGTCAGGTGAGGAGAACCGAAACCCACAAAACCTCTTTCTTCTGAGTAATATCTGCCCCGGGGTTGCCAAACCTTGGAGAACAGGAGATTGATATTGCATTTTTTTGCTGCTTGGTAATCTTCTGAATTAGAGACAAGCTTTTGAGTGCCAACAAAATAAAAAGCTTGTAGTACTAAGCAGATGCTTGTCTGTGCTTGTAAGATCCAGACACTTGTATCGAGAAGAAGAAGAAAAATCAAGATACGATGTGGAATAAACCATGGAAAGGGACACCATTTCAGAACACACAGAACTTGGTTACTGCATTCATAGACTCATTTTCTTCCCTCCTACAAGCCAGGGAAACCTAAAATAACCAAACAGGTGGAGATTACCCACCATGCGGTATCACAGTAATCTTAACTGAGATTAAAAATAATCAAGTTGAGCTTGTTATGCACAAATGGAGTCAAGTAGATCTTTAACTAACCAGGTTAAACATGTTGGGCCACTTTATGGATAACACAAATAAGGTGAAGGTTTTGTTAAAAACTTTTTTATTAGTTTATCGAAGTATAAAATACAAAGGAAAAAAACATGGAAAAGTGAGCAGAGAGGAAGGGAAAAAGAAGGGGTATAGTGTAATTGTAGAAAAAAAGAAAAAGAAAAAGGCACCAAATTCCAACTCTCTGGCACAGTCAAAGGTAACAACATTACAACTACAACTTTTTGCTTTTACACAACAGTATGAACAAGCCATTTCTATAACAATAAGCCTGTCCAGTTTACAAAAACAGAATCAAAGTTTCATATATTTTTTCTCATTATAAACACAAAATCCAAAAGCAATTTTGAACTAGAGACAAAATTAAATATAATTTCTTATTTGGATAAAAGAAACGTTTTAACCATCTCAGCTTCCTGTGCTGTGGGGAATAATATATCATTCATTCTCATATTTTCAAATCTAATTCATAATATTTTACCAACTTTAAGAATATTGTTCAGCATTAAGGTGAAGGTTTTGACACAGAATCATGTTTTCATAGACACCAAAGGAAAACACAGTGCATTATTTCCTTCCGTAATTAGATCTCCCTTTTCTTTTGGTCAGAAAGAAAAATGATCACTTTAAACCAAAGTTTGTCTATCTTGGCAACTTCTAGCAGGATGGATGTCAACTCCCAACTTTTTCAGTAGGCACCTGCCGGCTGGAGAATTCTGGGAATTGAAGTCTCCGTTCTGGAGGCTGCCCTGTTTGGGATAACACTGCAGCCCTTGTCCTGCAACCACAAATTGAGCCCAAAATTTATGTTGCTAAGTGAGAAATGTGTTAAGTGAGTTAAGTCCCATTTTACGACTTTTCTTGCTATGTTTGTTAAGTCAACCACTGCAGTTGTTAAATCAGTGACACGGTTGTTAAGTGAATCTGGCTTTCCCATTGCCTTTGCTTGTCAGAAGGTTGCCAAAAGGGACCCCGGGACACCGCAGCCGTCATAAATATGAGTCAGTTGCCAAGCATCTGAATTTTGATCACGGGGATGCTGCAATGGTCATGTGTGTGAAAAATGGCCATAAGTCACTTTTTTCAGTGCTGTTGTAACTTTGAATGGGAACTTTCAAAGGTAAACAAATTGTTGTAAGTCAAGGGCTACCTTTAATCAATTTTATACATGTACACTGACACCAAGATGAATTCCAGTGTGCGTCCATATATTTGTGTGTCCCCATTTTGCACCAGTAGCTCTAACCAATTCGGGTACTGAATGAGAGGAGAATGATGCTCGTTTTAATCCCAAAACTTTCCAAATGGTTCAGTTTTCTGGGTCCGTACAAGACATGGAGGCACACACCTTAAGTCAGTGTGCATATGTGTATGCGTGTGTCTGTGGGAGAGACAGATTAAAGCATTAAAGGAAATTATGAAGCTTAGCATTTAATATGAATGCAACCACAAGGTTTAATAACATCTGTCTGAGCACAGTATCTGATCACCTAGCCAATTCCCTCCCTATTTGCAACGTTGGCACTGTGCTTTGTGTAAGAATTAAGTCAATCACATCTAAGGATGATTGGCAAGACACCAGTTTCTCATGCCAGTTATGTCAGTCCATCCTGCCCGACCTAATGTCCCCCACCCCCCATCAACACTGAAAATGGATGTCTGAGCACTGGAAGATAAATGGTCTACGAGGCTATGATTTTATAAGCTTCTGCAAATGCAGCTCTGTTCAAATTCATCTTGCCTTTTATTTGTGCCGTCTCTTCTTCCGGGCATGGATTGAGAGGAAAAACACAATATTTCTGTTTTGTGCATGATTTTCATTTCTTAGATGGATTTCAACTTCGTGCTCCTGCAAAAAAGAGGCTGTCTATCCTGATGAAGTGCTAGATGTCACATTTTCACAGGAAGTGAAAATCTCAACAATCCTGTTTTAAGCACCACAAATAAGCATCTCTTGTCTGGTATCTTTATAGGTATCCATGATGGTGCATCAGCTATAGGTAGTCCTCAACTTACAGCAGTTCATTTAGTGACCGTTCAAAGTAAGAATGGCACCGCAAAAGGAGACTTATGAGCGTTTTTTACACTTATGACCCTTGCAAGCATTCCCGTGGCCACGTGATCCAAATTCAGATGCTTCGCAACAGACTCATCTTTATGACGATTGCAGTGTCATGGGGTCACCTTTTGAGACCATCTGACAAGCAAAGTCAATAGGGGAACCAGGTTTTGCTCCACAACTGTATTATTAACTTTAGTGATTCACTTAACAATTGCGGCACAAAAGGTCGTAAAATGGGACAAAATTCATTTCACGAAAGTTTCACTTAGCAACAAAATTTGGGGGCTTCATTGTGGACGTAAGTTGAGGACTGCCTGTTCTTTGTGGATCTGACCAAGAAAGGAAAACAGGGACACTAATCGGAGTATATTGTATTGTCCTCTACAATTGCAGCCCGATCCTGGAGGTCTAAAATTACTTTCTCTAAAAACGGGAGAAAAGCTGCCGAAACACGAAGTTCTTCTGCAGAGTTTGATAGTTTTTTTTATTAACCCTTTGGCTGGGTTTGGAAATCTGTTTGGTAAAGAAACCAAATGCTGGTAAACATGTGGATAATGTCAAAAAGCCATCCTTTTTAATGGGGGATCTACAACGTTGTATTGCAGACATTGTGATTTTATCACACCTGAATCAGACACCACATTGGGAAGGCAGATTGGACACCACTCCCTACAGAATAAGACAGAGGGGACCTTGGAGGTCTTCTAGTCCAACGCCCTGCTCAAGCAGGAGTCCTATACTAGTCCAAAGCCTCCAGTGTTGGAGCACCCACAACTTCTGCAAGCAAGTTGTTCCAATGATTAATTGTTCTGTCAGGAAATTCCTCCTTAGTTCTAGGTTGTTTCTCTCCTTGATTAGGTTCCATCAATTGCTTCTTGTCCTGCCTTCTGGTCCAGCTATGCTTATAGTTGCAATTTAATAGTAAATTTTATTATTATTATTATTATTATTATTATTATTATTATTATTATTATTATTTCATTTTAGCTGTAGTCTTTGGGAAGAGCTCATAGTACAGGTGAAATTCAAAAAATCAGAATATCATGCAAAAGTTCATTTATTTCAGTAATGCAACTTAAAAGGTGAAACTAATATATGAGATAGACTCATTACATGCAAAGCAAGATAGTTCAAGCCGTGATTTGTCATAATTGAGATGATTATGGCTTACGGCTCATGAAAACCCCAAATCCACTCTCAGAAAATTAGAATATGGTGAAAAGGTTCAATATTCTAGGCTCAAAGTGTCCCACTCTAATCAGCTAATTAAGCCATAACACCTGCAAGGGGTTCCTGAGTCTTTAAATGGTCTCCCAGTCTGGTTCAGTAGGAATCACAATAATGGGAAAGACTGCTGACCTGACAGTTGTGCAGAAAACCATCATTGACACCCTCCATAAGGAGGGAAAGCCTCAAAAGGTAATTGCAAAAGAAGTTGGATGTTCCCAAAGTGCTGTATCAAAGCACATTAATAGAAAGTTATGTGGAAGGGAAAAGTGTGGAAGAAAAAGGTGCACAAGCAGCAGGGATGACTGCAGCCTGGAGAGGATTGTCGGGAAAAGGCCATTCAAAAGTGTTGGGGACTTTCACAAGGAGTGGACTAAGGCTGGAGTCAGTGCGTCAAGAGCCACCACACACAGACGGATCCTGGACATGGGCTTCAAATGTCGTATTCCTCTTGTCAAGCCGCTCCTGAACAACAAACGTCAGAGGTGTCTTACCTGGGTTAAAGAAAAACAACTGGTCTGTTGCTCAGTGGTCTAAGGTCCTCTTTTCTGATGAGACCAACTTTTGCATCTCATTTGGAAACCAAGGACCCAGAGTCTGGAGGAAGAATGGAGAGGCACATACTGCAAGATGCTTGAAGTCCAGTGAAGTTTCCACAGTCTGTGTTGAGCCATGTCATCTGCTGATGTTGGTCCACTGTGCTTCATTAAGTCCAGGGTCAACGCAGCTGTCTACCAGGAGATTTTGGAGCACTTCATGCTTCCTTCTGCAGATGAGCTTTATGGGGATGCTGACTTCATTTTCCAGCAGGATTTGGCACCTGCCCACACTGCCAAAAGCACCAAAACCTGGTTCAATGACCGTAGGATTACTGTGCTTGATTGGCCAGCAAACTCGCCTGACCTGAACCCCATAGAGAATCTATGGGGCTTTGCCAAGAGAAAGATGAGAGACATGAGACCAAACAATGCAGAAGAGCTGAAGGCCGCTATTGAAGCATCCTGGTCTTCCGTAACACCTCAGCAGTGCCACAGGCTGATAGCTTCCATGCCACGCCGCACTGAGGCAGTAATTGCTGCAAAAGGGGCCCAAACCAAGTACTGAGTACATATGCATGCTTAGACTTTTCAGAGGTCCGATATTGTTCTATGTACAATCCTTGTTTTATTGATTGCATGTAATATTCTAATTTTCTGAGATTGTGGATTTGGGGTTTTCATGAGCTGTAAGCCATAATCATCGCAATTATGACAAATCACAGCTTGAACTATCTTGCTTTGCATGTAATGAGTCTATTTCATATATTAGTTTCACCTTTTAAGTTGCATTACTGAAATAAATGAACTTTTGCACAATATTCTAATTTTTTGAGTTTCACCTGTACTTGATTACTCTTCAAAGGTGGCCAGCTTTATACTTTTAAATTCTGATATACTTTCATGTTTCCTTTGTGTGAAAAGACACAGACATTTAATACACACATATATGCTATAAGACTGTCACATAGCTATTAGATCATACCAAAATATTAGGACAATCATGACAATAATTATGGATTACAGAGTCCAGAGAAAGATGCACCTAAATTACAATATGTAATAATAGTAATTTGTATTATGGTTACAAGCCTGTGTTTATATGTTTGACTACAAAAAGGCATTTTTTTTGGAAGAGGAATGGAATATCTTATCACTTTGGGAGGGAAGGAACCCTTGAAGGTATATTTCCTGTAGGAATTGTTGTACAGTAGTAGAACAAGAAATGTGACTATACCAAAGCTAGTGAAACTAGCAGTTGTGTTGTTTGGTTTCCTGTGAAATCTCTTATCATCTGGGAAAAGAAAAGATGACGAAGAGGCTTTTCTAAAAGGAATCAAACTAAAATAAGTTTGAGGTACCCATCCCCAGAATCTTTACTTATTGATGATGCTGGGTGGGGCTGCTGAGTTGCGGTTCAAAAGCATTTGATAATGGGTCCTGTATTTTTTGTGGGGGTGACATACAATTGTACTTTTTATTGTCTCATGCCCAGATTCACCTTCAGTGAGATGGGAGGCGATAGAAATTTGGTCAACAAATAAATAATTCCTTTTTTCTCCTCTCTAGAGCATTGTTTCTCAATCATGGCAATTTTAAGATATGTGGACTTCCAACTCCCAGAATTCCCCAACCAACGTGGCTGGCAAAAGACTTCTGGGAATCTAGGCTGCTCTCAGATGTCTAGTGAATTCTGTGAGTTGAAGTCCACACATCTTAAAATACCCAAGTCTGAGAAACATTGCACCAGAGGCTGTTTATCAAAAGAAAACAATCTTGGTGTAGGGTTAGCCTTCAGCTTTAGGATTTCATGTGATTTCCCATCACCCTGATGCTGCTATTCTCATCTGCTGAATCTTTTGATACCCTTGAGTTGCATGTAAGTATGCCAATAGTACAGCTTTTGAAAGTAACCTGTCAGGATTGGCCATGTTTGCTTTTCTTAATCTGTTTTACAGCCCTTCCATCCAAGCATCCTGTAAACTCTAAATCAGAGCTAGTTGAATCCGATGGAGGGGTGTCCTGGAGGTCCTCAGGCATGCAATATCACACTTTTCTGGGCAGCAGCACAAAAATAGTTTATTTATTATCTTCTGGGAAATAGCACCGTAGACTCGTAGGATTTCCTGGTGGTGCTCCATCCGAGCCCAAACCAGATCTAGCCCTGCTCAGCAATTTCAAACTCAGCTGCAGGGCAGCACAAACTCTGCTGAGGACAGCACAGATGCTCTGTCTTGGCACTGCAATAGGTGCATGCATAGAGTGGTTAGCCCTCCTTTTTGAGCAGGATTTCTGTGTGGCCTCCCATCCCAGCAGCCCCTCGCCAATCACGAGGTTGCTCCCTGCAGAGAAAGCAACCTCAATCGGTGCTTTCCAAAACACAGAATCCAAACCAGGCCCAACTAACGTCCCTGCCCTAGGAATCCTGAACTCTTTTAATATGGAAGGGCAGAAGAGGCTGAATCCACCTCCATCTTCCCTTGGCTCCGATGCGGGCGCCGCCCTGGCCACTCCCGGACTACAACTCCCATCCTCCTCGGCCGGCTGGGGGTAATGGGAGTAGTATTTCGGGAGGAGAAAGGCGGCGGCGGGGAGGTTTTATTACTTCAGCGCCCGCGGGAGAGGCTGCTTTCCTCCGCCTCTTCCTCGCAGGCCCAGCTTGCGGCCTGCTGCGGTTTCCATAGCAACGGATCCTTCCCTCGCTTCGCGGGCCGCCCGGAGAGGCCCAGGCCGGCCTCCGAAGACTCTGCTACCGCCATGCTCGTGCCGGTCTTCAGCCTGAAGCTCAACCACAAAATCCTGCCCCGCTGCGTGGCGCTGGGAAGGTACGACGGGACCCACCCGTGCCTGACAGCGGCCACGCAAGCCGGCAAGGTAGCCTGACTCTTCCCGGGGACCTGGAGCGCATGGGAGGGGGAGTCCCCGGCCTTGGACGGCCGCCCTCCGCCCCACTTTGCAGCCCAGCCGACGCTTCCTGGGCGTGTCGAGCTGGGGGGGGGGGGTCAATTTTATGTCGGTAGTAATTCCCCCGCCTGTGTTTGTATTGACCTATTTATTCCTGACTCGATAAATATAAATCCTAGGTTTATGCAGATTACAGTGCACATTTTATAAAATACATATTTGCATTTTATAATTTGCACGCCAAAACTATCAGATACAAAGACAGATTCTTCCCACCCCCCCACCTCCCCAAATGCTGTCATTGTGTTAATCTACTAATTCCCACAACACGGTCTGTGCCCTGGGGTGTCAAACCATCTAGTAGGACTGTTATTACTTACTATCCTTCTTATCTGTCCTATTATCTATTTCCTTAGATTCTTAATGACTATCACTTCTTGTATCTCATGATTTATGTTGATTGCTTTTATTTAGTATCCTATTATGATATCTGTTGATTGCTTTAGTATCCTATGACTGTCACTGAGTGTTGAATCTGTGATTTACGATGGTTGTATTTTATGATTATGATTGTCCCTTGTTGCTTGGACGTACAGTGAGAGCTTATGCACCGGAGACAAATTCCTTGTGTGTGTTCAGTCATACTTGGCCAATGAAGAGTTCTGTTCTATTCTATATTCTATATTCCCATACGCATCCCTAAAATTTATTGGCTGCCCATCTTACTATAGGGTAACTGGGTGGTTTACAGTTACATATACAGTGAAAACATAAAAAGTTATGCTCTATTCCTATTCTATAAAATGGATGGGAGATGTGGGATGTAGTCAGCATTCTCCAATTTCAACCAGTTTCAGTTTGATGTATGTATGTATGTATGTATGTATGTATAGAGGGTCAGTGGGCAATGCACCTTCTGACCCTTTTCCATGGATGTGATGCATGCAACATGCATTTGAAAGGGGCAAAGTTTTGATTGGTTGCACCTTCCATTTTGGCCTGTTTCTGGCAGAAGCCTCTGGCCCTCATATTACCTGCGTATTTGTTGCTTATGTTGACAAATGATGATATATGTTATCTATGACAACGGGGACAATCAGTGGATCAGCTTGCCTGCAGAAGTTGTGGATGCTCCATCTCTTGAGATTTTCAAGAAAAGATTGAACAGCCATTTGTCTAGGAAGGTATAGGGTCTTCTGGTTGATCAGGGGTTGAACTAGAAGACCTTCAAGATCCCTTCCAACTCTGCGGAACTGTGTATCTACCATGGAGATGATGCCCTTAGAGATGGACACTATTCCTCAGAGAGAAGTTATCTACTGAATTCTCCTTTGAACTGCTACCAAATCTTTCCCTCCCTGAGGATGAAGCCTATAGTTTCTGGTTGTCCTCCTTCAGAGGACTTCTATCTCTCAAGGGTAAGCAGATTGCTACTCAGACACTATCACCTGGGGATACCCGATATGTAGGAATACATTGGATTGGAGACTGTATTATTTTGGAATTATTGTGACTCGCAGAACTCATAATGAAAGGATTTGTATTGCTGCTAATGCTTTGTTTAATACCAACAGGTTTTTATTCACAATCCTCATGGACGTGGCCAGCACACAAATACAAACCGCTTGGCACTAAGTACCCATGATGCTGATATTTCTTTGCTGAACATCAATGAAGCCGTCAGTTGTTTGACTGCAGGGTTGTTGAACCCTGATCTTGGCTGTGATTCCCTCCTAGTTGGCACGCGGACCAGTTTGTTGGCCTATGATGTACACAACAATGCTGATTTGTTTTATGCTGGGGTGAGTTCATTTTTTGTTTTGTTTTTCCCCAGGATTACACATCAACAGCTGAATTTTTAAATTATTACAGTGCTCGAATACACCATCATTGAATTTTATTTTAAATTTACCTTCTTTCTATTTCACATATTTGTATACGGGGAAAAAAATGATAAACTTTGCAGAAAATGTGGAGGCTTCATAGAGGCTTCCATCACTAATTATTGGTGAAAGGATGTCTGGATGGTGTAATTTAAATCAATGAAATGTTAATACGCTTTCTCTGTCTCGCCCAACATCATCCTGAAATCTTTTCCCCAATGTGGGGACACATTTGTAAACATGGACTTCATTCTTGAAAGCTACCTTCTTAAATGAGAACGCATCTTTACCTCAAAATTCCTCATTGTTCATTATAGGAAAGCAGTAAGTCAAGGGCAAACTAATTCAAAAAAGACATCCAGCATTGTTGGTTGTTCTACTGAAAAACGTCTGAGAAGTTTCAGAATATTGTAGTCTCCTGTAAAGCTAGCTTACATACTCTCTTTCAGAACATATAACTCTCTAGGGTGCTTGGTGCTGTCTGAACTTGATTTTCTGGTTGCAAATGTTTCAATACCCAACTAGGTAATGTCATCAGTGTGAGTATGTTTACTGTAAATATAGTTATCTCTGCCAGCATTGATGTGGGTGTGATTTTCTCCTTGGTAGTTCATTGATTAGGGCATTGTTTTCTGATTGCTTGGTGTTAATTCCAATTTATCTGGGTGTTGGCTCTGATGTATTCAGGTCTTGTTGTTTCCTTCTTTAGATTGTTTTATTATCTTGAATGGTATGTAAATATGATTTATTTATATGTTTTTATTGATAGTTGCCTTGTCTGAATGCCAAGCTTCCAGGAATATCCTAGTGGTTTTGGATTTAGCTTGGTCTGGCAGGGCAAGCCACTATATAGGAACAGAGAGCAAACCCCACAATCACTTGCATTGATAATGTTATCTAGTTAGGTAGTGAGATATCTGGAAGCAGACAACCAAACTCAAATTGCACTGTTCAACTCTGAGCTACACATATTCTCTCCTGTGAAACAAACCTACTTAGCAGGAAATGCAAAGTGGGTCCATCATTTGATCATTGGTTAGATATTATTATGAAATGGCTAAATTCTGTAACTTTAATAAAATAGAATTTGGTATTAGAATTAAAGTCTCTATAATACATGGCCTCTTTGCCTGCTTGGAGATGTCCTATGAATAGCAGGAAACTCCTGGTGAATGGATTTTGGTTCTCTTTTAGCCATGTAAGTAGATTTTTAGGGCTATTGGAGAACTCAGGACTGACACACTATATTACAATGTCTTATAGCTCCATCTACAACATATTTGGAAATATGAGTTTTTCAACACCCTATCCCTCAACTCAGTAATATTCCTCCCCAAACAAAACATGGCAACATATGTAGTTCTCGGCTTACAACAATTCAGTTAATGACCATTCGAAGTTGCAACAGTACTGAAAAAAGTGACTTACGATTGTTTCACACCATTGTAGCATCCCCATGGTTACATGATCAAAATTTGGCTGCTTGGCAACTGGCCTGTACTTATGAAAGTTGCAGTATCCCAGGGTCATATGACCCCCTTTTGCGACTTTCTGACAAAGTCAAAGAGAGAAAGTAAGATTTGTTTAACAGCCGTGTTATTAGCTTAACAATTGCAGTGGTTCCCTTAACAAATGTCTTGTTTAGCGGAAATTTTGGGCTCAATTGGTTGTACGTCAAAGACTATCTGTAGCCGTGTTTTCCACTAGTCTGAATACAGTCGAGAGATCAGAAATGATGCCTGATTTACATAGTGAAAAGTCAATGACAGTTTTCCGCTGTTTTGGGGGGAAGCAGGTACTATTGTTGTTTTCTTGGCTTAAGGAAGTCATCATTTTGGGGGAGGGTGGGTGTTGAAATAGGAAACAACTAACATGCCTCCAAATCCTACAGATTCAGCTTTTATAGGTGGCTAACTATAATCTAGATGTTAATTATTTTCTTTGAAATTGATTATTTCCTTGTTCTATATGAAAGTTTTCTCTGTGTTTGGAGTAACTAGCAATTCATCTTTGAGGTGTATTTATTATATTCAGTATACCCTAATGGGGTATTATTTTACGGGTCAAAATTCGAAGTGAAATGGTACAGTCCCAAGTTTTTAGGATGCATGCTTTATGTCCCTCCAAAAGCGTTCCAAATTATTTTGGTTGGAATCAGGGAAGTTAGAATTCATTTTTGTCTTTTCAATTCATAATATAATGGTACACACCAGCTGGGCTTTAGGCATCATTAGTGGATGACAACTTTAGATCAACGTGGAGTAAGCCACTGGAAGGCTTTTTCCTGCCTTTGTTTTGTGTTTTAGGCTTTGCCTTGCTCAAAGAGTCGTTCAGCATTTGATCCAGGATTGTTTCTTCAAAGGGACAACAGTAATTTTCTAGCCCCTTCTGTGAAAGAAGTTTTATTCTTGCCGATTTCCTCTCCCGTGACAAAATACCGTTTATTTTGACTTGATTAAATGCCTTACCATCAGCCTTGCTAATGGGAAGTTATCAAACTTTTGACCAGTTCTGTAAGATAGTGAAGGTAGAAATGATACGTTTTGGGGGTGTCCCCCCCACCTGCATGCCTATTTTACAATATTTTTCCCTTTTAAAAGAAATCTTCCAGAGTTATATAGAATATTGCATGTTTAACTTTGCAGATCCAAACCTGAGCATTTCCAGGAGCAGAGCTGGTGATTAACTTCCACGCAGAGACTGACTTTGTAAGCGATAAGATATTCACGTAATCCTCAATTTACGATCACAATTGAGCCCAAAATTTCTGTTGCTAAGTGAGACATTTATTAGATGAATTTTGCCCCAATTTACAACCTTTCTTGCCATGGTTGTTAAGTGAATCACTGCAGTTGTTAAGTTAGTTACACATGTTTGTTAAAGGAATCTCCCTTCCTCCTTGACTTTGCTTGTAAGAAGGTCACAAAAGGGATTCACGTGACCCTGGGTGTTATGGTTAGCTGGCTGCAGGTGTGGATGGCTGAAGAGAGCGAGGACTCTGATGAGGGGCCAGGACCATTAGGAAGTGGGCTGCTGCCTTCAGAGATTGTGGGGGCTGGCAGCAGCGATGAGGTTCCCAAGGAGCCTGTGCCAAGGGTGCATGCGTGCAGGGTTGCTTGCAGGAAAGAGCAGCTGCAGCAGCACGGGTGACTCAGGAGTAAGGCTGCAAGGTAATCACCCCTCCTTCAAGAAGATAAAAGCCAGCTGTGAAGCGAATGTTCTTTGCAGGAAGCAAAGACATTTTGAAACTCAGCCTCGTGGACATTACAGTATCTCAAGTTCGTATTTGAAGACTTGTGTTGTGAAATATTTCTTATCTGTTATTCTTGGCAGACTAGCACAGTTTTGGTGAAGCTTGTGCTTATCAAAGTTAATTAGTTTGCAGCAGCCTTTTAACCAGGGATTCGTAAGAATCATTAAAAGGTTTCTGTTCGCTTTGGTTCGTGTTTGTTTTATTGGAAAAGGGTTTGGGTCAGAACACCAGGACACTGCAGCCGTCATAAATATGAATCAGTTGCCAAGTGTCCGAATTTTGATCACGTGACCATAGGGATGCTGCGAGAGTTGCAAGTGTGAAAAACAGTCATAAGTCACTTTCTTTCAGTGCCATTGCAACTTTGAACGGTCACTAAATGAACTGTTGTAACTTGAGGACTACCTGTACTGTGCTAGGTAGAAGGCTTTGGAAAGCTGAATGCGTTTGTTTATTTGCTACACTAATTATGTTGTTATCCATTCCGTTGTGTCTGACTGTTGGCAATTCAATGGGCCGGGTGGTCTCTCCACATCGTCTGATCTTGCACACCTTTTCTGTTCTATGCTCAGGCTGGTGTCAGCTTTGACGGTCTCCAGCCACTTGGTTCTTTGGCGACTTGGTTTCCCCTTCCAAGCATAATTGCTTTCTCCAGTTAATTCCTTTGCATGACATGGCCAAAGTAAGTGAGATGCAGTATCATGACTTTGCTTCCAGTGACATGCCTGGTGTTATGCGCTCCAGTCCTTGTTCGTTGCTCACCTTTGCTGTCCAAGGAAGGCGCAGGCGCCTTCTCCAACACCACAGCTCAAACGAGTCAATTTCCTTCCTGTCTTGCTTTTTTAAGGTCCAACTTTCATGGTGTAGCAAATACACTGTGTTATGTTTTTGCTAAACATAACATCGTATAGCAAAAACGTAGCATAGTGTATTTACTAAACTATATTATGTTTATCTTTAAAAACATTCTCTGAATTGCTCTAGCTCTAGAAATTGTGGAGAAACGTCTGAATGCTCCAGTTTATCTCACATATTTTTCTTGATATCTTTATTTGCAGGTAAATTGATTTCTCTGTTGTTTCCCTCAGGTTCCTGATGGAGCCAACTCCATAGTCGTAGGAACATTGGGAGACATTTCCTCCCCCTTAGCAGTAATTGGCGGGAACTGTTCCTTGCAAGGCTTTAATTATGAAGGGAAAGATCTGTTCTGGACGGTGAGTGTGCATATATTATAGGGTTTTATTTATCTTCCTAACAAAAACTATTATTATTTCCATTTTATAAAGGGAGTGCACTGATCATTTCAAGATTAAACATGGAGTGTTGTGGCTAAAATAACTTGCCAAGGCTTGTGGGATATAGTCAGGCATGATGGAAGGGAAGGTTGCGTCGAGTCTTTTCCTCTCTTGTTTCCCTGAAAATATGACCAACCCTGAAAGTAAGTCCTAGCTTGATTTTTACACGTGTGCCCAAAATAAGCCCTAACCCCAAAATAAGCCCTATTCAAGATCCCACCCACTCCAGAATGGACGGGTAAAAATTAAGCTAGGGTGGGGATTGGGTTGGGGGAGCTTCCCTGCTACTTACCTTTGGACAGTTGTAGCCAGGCCTTGCACACCCCAACACCTGCCTTGCTGGCCCATTTCTTCTGCAGCCAGCAAGGCTGGCAAAGCTTTCCTGAAGGCCTCTGTAGCTGATAAGAAAGCTCTGGATCGATCCGGAGCTCTGTTACCCGTTGCAGAGGCCTTCAGGAAAGCCTTGCCAGCTGCAGAAGAAGAAGTTCCTGAAGGCCTCTGGAGCTGATAACAAAGCTCTGGATCGATCCGGAGCTCTGTTTCCGGCTACAGAGGCTTTCAGGAAAGCCTTGCTGGCCACAGAAGAAGAAGTTCCTGAAGGCCTCTGACAGCGAAAAGGAGGCCGGGGGTGACGCACGCAAGTGAGGTTAGTCAGTGGATGACAATCTCCCAAAATAAGACCTGGTGCCTTTTTTGGCAAAAATAGATATAAGACATTATTTTCGGGAAGACACGGTATCTACTGTATTGCTCCTGATCTTTGGAGCCTTGTGAAGGCCGTTTCCTTAGGAATTTCTCTGCAGAGCAAGGAGATGAGAGAAAAATTATCTGAGACACTTCGAGAGGTTCAGTATTATGTGAGCCACGAGTCTTTTTCTCTGAATGGATGACGTTTTGAAAAGGACACAGATAAAATAATATTTTGCAGAGGTCGTCCTCAACTTACAATCCCAATTGAGCCCAACATTTCTGTTGCTAAATGAAACATTTATTAATCCCACCAACATTGATAAGGCCATTAGAATATATAGTGAGAGCAAACTCCATCCTTTACTAGCGCTGATGATGTTGCCAAGTTTGGTAATGAAATATCTGCAAGAAAGCCACAAAGCTTGGAGTACACCAAAGCTTTTGACGCTGTATGCCAAAATACTTAGCATCTTTTAATTTTTTTCTGATGTTACTTCTCTTTTGTCAGACTAAACTAAGAAATATTTTTTTTAAATATATAATTATAGGTCACTGGTGACAATGTCCACGCTCTAGCCCTCTGTGACTTTGACGGTGATGGGAAAAAAGAGGTATGTTTTTGGCAAGTGGCATGTGCGTGAACTTCCATTCCATTGCACTACTGGCACAGGTAGTCCTTGACTTACGACCACCATTGGGCCCAAGATTTCTGTTGCTAAGTAAGACATTTGCTAAGTGATTTTCGCCCCAATTTACAATCTTTCTTGTCACGCTTGTTAAATGAATCACTGCGGATGGTAAGCTAGTAACATGGTCATTAAGTGAATCTGGCTTCCCCTTTGACTTTGCTTGTCAGAAGGTTGCAAAAGGGGATCCCGTGACCCCAGGGACACGGCAACCGTCATTAATATGAGTCAAGCGCCAGGCGGCTAATTTTGATCACATGACCATGCGGATGTTGCAACAGTGTGAAAAACGGTCACAAATCACATTTCTCGGTGCCCGTTATAACTGTGAACGGTGTGTAAGTTGAGATCTGCCTGTAGTTCATATTGCATTCGTTCATATTTTAGACACTTGAGGGATTACAGTACTGTTGGAATGGTTTGGGGTTGAAGACAAGTTTGAAAACTATAATCACCCATATTGGAGCAGGTGGATTTTTGAAGAAGATCTCAATTAATGCTTTTATATTTTCAACTGAAGAAAATATCCAAGTGTCTAGTCATTAGAAGAAGCTCCCTGAATGGAAACCCACGAGGCCTTCTGAGTTCAGTCCGAGCACACAGCTTCCTTGGCTTCAGCACGTGCACTACATCCCTCTTTGCTTTTTAGAGCTAGCACCAATTCTCTTGGTTCATGTATGTCCCAGGAGACATTCCTTGTCTGGCTAGTTGGGATGACATGCCCTGAGGGCTTTCCCAGCGCAGTCTCCTCCCAAACCAGGAATGCAAGACGATTTGCTGGAAGGGCCATGCGTGTAAGGACAAAGAACTGCTCTCATGTGGCCCCAGGCGAGGGGAGTCGATCCTTTTAATCCCAAACCATATTTTGCATGCCCTAAGTCAGTGTTTCCCAGTCCTGACAACTATAAGGCATGTGGATTTGAACTCCCAGAATTCCCAAGCTAGCATGCTGACTAGGGAATTCTGGGACTCCAAGTCCACACACCTTAAAATTTCAAGAGTTGAGCAATACTGCCCTAACTTATATTTACTCTTGGGATGATGTGCAGCTTAGTGATTAAAACTGAAGTTTGATCTAGGATATACTTCAGCAATAATTGTAGGACTTGAAAAATAGGTCAACCAAGACAGTTTTTCCTGGTTCCTTACATCATAAATTGGACTGTTCATCTAATCAGGAGATAACTCCCTGATCTTATCTACAGCACTTTCTAGAATACAGTATGTCTGTGGAGATTCTCAGTCATGCAGGTCTTAGTTGTCCCAAATATGTTTTTTCAAGAGGCAATTGTTTTTTCTTGAAGATGTTTCAGCTCCTGAACTGAAGAAGTTTCTTGGATGAGAAGTGAAATGTCTTCAAGGAAAAATCAGTTGCCTCTTGAAAAAGCCCCTTCGGGATTTTCTAGAATATATTTTAGTATGCTGCATTGAAGCTATGAGTTGGTCAGCCTTCCTGCGCTGATGCTCTCAAATGTTTTTGGCTTCAACTGCCATCATTCCTAACCATAAACCACTGAGATGTCTAGAAATCAACAAGCCAGATCATGTTAATATTTCTCCTGTTTTGGCAGCTAGAAGAGCAAATTAATGGAAATAAAATATGGCCTGTTAAATGCTTCATGGTTTCCCTCTCTCTCTTTTCCCCCCTCTACCCCAAATAGCTTCTCGTTGGATCTGAGGACTTTGATATTAGGGTTTTTAAAGAAGATGAGATTGTGGCAGAAATGTCTGAGACTGAGGTAAGTGGGGAGAAATTAAACACTAAAATTATGTGATTATTCAGTTTAGTGTGATTCAATTTAGATAGAAAGATTGGAGACATACTGTATAAAGTTTTGGAACCCTTTTGACCATAAAACAGTCTTTAAATAGATGAAAACCACATTTTATCCCTCAGCATATTCGAAAGTTTCCTCTAGGCCTGTAATGCTTTTTTCCTGGTAGCTGAACTCCTTTTAACAGGTTAATGGAAATTGGATGTGAATCAAATAATTTCATTCAATAACAAATGAAAGACTTGGAAAGTGGATTCAGGAGAAAGAGATAATAGTGGCAGCAGTAATTTATTATTATTATTATTATTATTATTATACACTGGAGTGCGATGTCGCCTTTTCCAGAAGATTCTGTGTCTTCCTTCAGTCCGTTAAGGCTCATTCAAGAGGAAATCTGAAACAGGAATAGAGATAATCCTCAATTTATAATGATTCATTTAGTGACTGCTCAAAGTTACAACGGCACTGGAAAAAAATGACTTAATGACCATTTTTCACAGGATCGCTGTAGCATCCCCATAGTCACATGATCAAAATTCAGACGCTTGGAAACTGTCTCGTATTTATGACGGTTGCAGTGTTTCGGAGTCACATGATCCTCCTTTTATGACCTGACAAGCAAAATCAAAGGGGAAGCTAGATTCACTTAATAACCATGTGACTAACATAACCATTGCAGGGATTTACTTAATAACTGTGGCAAAAAAGGTCTTAAAATGAGGCAAAGTTCACCTAACCACTGTTTCACTTAGCAACAGAAATTTTGGGCTCAATTATGGGTGTACCTCAAGGACTACCCATCGCTTTAGTTTTACAGGGGAAACAGATAAAAACTTCAAACTGAGGAGAGTAAAATTCAGGGTGAAAAATGTCCAGAGTTTGCTTTCTTTGTTATGTCAACTAAGGGAATATAAAAATGGTTGTTCTAGGAGGAACAAAATGGTTGTCCTTGTTTTAGTGATGAGTCATTATTAATATTTAGATTTACCACAGTCGACCACTCTAGTGGACTCTGGGCTGCTTACAAAATCTAATGAATAATTGCAAGTATTAAAAATATAAATAAGGTCGTCCAGACTAAAAGCTACATTAAAACTGAGCAGCACAGCACCCCCTCCTCGAGGCATTAACCCCAAGCCTGGGACCAAAGCCAGGCTAGCTTAGAGGTATTAGAGGTAACACAGCCCCTGGGTTTGCCACAGCTGTCTCAGTGCCCTTCAAGTTTGGTGTGCAAGGAAGGTGTTGACCAGAGATGTGAACTACAAGTCCAGAAGGTAAAGCTTATTAGGGCATGCCCCCAAGTCACAAAGATTGAGAATTAGTTCCTTACCCAAGACGTGCCACTCTGAAATATCTTGTTTCATTAATGCAAAGACACCATTGGGTCAAAAATGAAGAATAGGGCACCACTGTGTTAAATGTCCTTCTTTGGTGACAGAAACCAAGATCATTTCTAAGATGATATAATGCAGAAAACCCTCACATCAAGAGCTGCCCAAACCCTTCCCTTCCCATCATCCCATCGGTCTTTTTCTCATTCACTTTTCCTCCAGTTCTCTATCCCTGCCTTGTAGAGTCCCTTCTTTGTCTTTTGCCATGCGAAATGATTGATGTCCTTGCTTGTTCACTGCCTCCCCTAAACCGTGCCTTGCGGAGAGGCCCTCACAGGAGGATGGATAGACTCCACTGTCTTCCTCACTTTCCCTCTTTCCTCCATCTTTAGACCACCCAAATCTCCTGCCACCTCTTGCCAGGCAGCATTCTTAGCATCTGCAAAAGGAAACATCTTGGCGACCACCAGTTGGAGAAACTCTGGTTTAGAATGACAGAGTTCAGTATTTTGGGAGTTGAGGGCTACACTAGATTTTCCAGAGCAAGATGGGAAGCATACTCCAAAGAGAGGCAGGGCCAGGTCAACCATTAATTCAGATTTAACTGAAATGCATTTAAATTTAATTAAAACTAATTGAGATGAATTATGACTGCCGGTGTGATTATTCATTTCCTTTGTTTGTGGCATTCAGATTTAGTTTGATAGCTACTTCAGAGGGCCTTGTGAGGGCTGCACTAAGGGCTTTTAAGGGCTATGTATAACCTGGGGCTCCAGGGCTCCAGGTTGGGCATCCTAGGTTTAGGAACACAAACAGGTATTTGTATTCTGCAGGCTTATTCAGTCAGACAGTGCTGTAGCAACACAACATGCTATTCCTCAGACTTAAGTTGCTGCCAGAAAAGCCAATGCAGTAGTTTCAAGATCATGTGAAGTGTTAGTCCCACTGGGTAGACCACACTTGAAATACTGTGTCCAGTTTTGGTCACCACGGTATGTTGAGATTCTAGAAAGAGTGCAGAGAAGAGCAACAAAGATATTAAAGGGTTTGGAGGCTAATGATGAAGGATTAGGGGACTGGACGTTAAACCATATGATGAACAGTTAAGGGAACTAGCTACGTTTAGCTTAATGAAGAGAAGGACTAGGGATGACAAGTACTAGGCCTTCTAGTACTTGAGGAGCTATCACAGAGAAGAGGAAGTTAACCGACTCTCCAAAGCACCTGAGGGCAAGGCAAAAAGTAAAGGATGGAAGCTTATCAAGGAGGGATCCAACCTAGAACTAAGGAGACATTTCCTGACAAGGAGAGCAATTAATCAGTGGAACAGGTTGCCTCTAAAGGTTGTAGGTGCTCCATCACTGGAGGTTTTCAGAAGAGATTGGACAATCATTTGCCTGGAATGAATAGCATCCCCTGTTTGAGCAAGGGGTTGAACTAGACCTCCAAGGCCCCTTCCAATTCTGTTCTGTATTCTAATATAATGCAGAGAGAGAGAGGGAGAGGGAGAGAAAGAGAGAGAGAGAGAGAGCACTTGCAAGGCAGCTCTTACTGTAATGACAAAGGAATTTAAACAGTTCTGATTCTGCCGCAAACTACTTAGAATGAAGTGGTGGGCCTTATGTGATTCAAGAAGTCTGCTGTGGGGGAAAGTCTGCTTTTGGAAGTGGGATAAAATATTTTAACCCCAAAGCAACTTTAAAAACAGTTGGGAATGTTCCAAGAGATAACATCGCTATATCGTGGTGGGGAAAACATGTCCTAATTTCTACCCAGTGTAACGGGTTAGTAACAATGACCGTTTGGGCAAGCAGAAAGCCAAATGCTGAAGAGGCTCTGAAAGAAGTCTTGAATTCCTCGTCTGTAGGCCTGGGCTGGAGAAGGGCCAGATGGCTTCTGCCCAGCGTCCTTGGCAGGGTAGAAGGCTCCATTATTTATTCATTTCCATTTTATAGACCAGCCTGTACCAATATAATTGTACAAATTACATGCAAAAATCTAAAAAGCATATATTATGAAAATAAAACTGTAGAGTCTACAGCAAAAAGGAATCCTGATGTAATATATCTCAAGAGTACTAAATATGTAGGGAAAAAATGGGAAACAAAACTTTCTGTTTAGCGTTGGAAGGAACATAACAGGGGCCGATGAGTTTCTTTGAGCTGCAATCAAAAGGCCTGTTCTTGGTCTCTTGGACCTTTTGGGGAAAGGCAAAGGCCCCCAAGAAATAGGAATGGGATCTGGAGACATGTTTACGTCTGTACAAGGAAAACAGGCAGCCTTAAAAATGAAATAGGTAGTCCTCAACATACAGCTATTTGTTCAGTGACCATTCAAAGTTACAAGGGTACTGGAAAAAAAAAGTGAATTATGCTTGGGATGTTTGGCAACCGGTGTGTATTTATCATGGTTGCAACATCCCAACATCATGTGATCGCCATTGGGACTTTCTCAGTCAGCTTCTAAATAAGCAAAATAAGTGGGGAAGCTGGATTTACTTAACAACAGTGTGAGTCACTTAACAACTTTAGTGATTCACTTAACAACTGTGGCAAAAAAAAAGGTTGTAAAATCAGGCACCACAAACTTAACCACTGCCTTCCTTAGCAAAGAAAGTTCTGGCCCCAATTGTGGTTGTAAGCTGAGGACTACTTTTACTCCCATGAGCTGGTAAAACATAAATTTTACAGAATTTCTATCTCGGATTGGAGAATTTTCCCAGACTATCTTCACGGGCATCCTTTGCAATTCACCGTAGCAATCCAAGTGAGAAGTGATCCGAATGTGGAGAGCTGCAGCTCCTCCTCTAGGTAGGATCGCAGTTGCTAACTTAGTCTAATGTAATTAGATGCTGGGAGCCTCAAATTGTTAACCTGGGTGGAGTGAGAGGCACTAGCTTTCCATCTGTGAGACACACACCACCCGCAGAGTCCCAGGTTCGTGGATTTTTCTTACGCAAGCTGTTATCTACAGTCACTTACTGCAAAGAAATTGTATTCCCCCCCCCTCTCCCCTGTCTCTTCTGTCTCTATGTGCGTGTCTTTCTTTCTCCCTTTTTCTAGCTCTCTGCCTCTCAATCTTTCTGTCTCTGCAAATGCCATTTCCCAAGGTGACTTAAGACTGTCTGCTCCAAGACCAAGGAAAATAGATGGAGAATCAGTTTTATCTAACATTATATAGGGGAGCACAATGGATCAGCTGTTAATGACACTGAGCTTGTAACAGCTTTCCAGCTGACAGCCCTGGATCAAAACCCGGGCGCAGCGCGACGGTAAGCTTGCCCCAGTTCCTGCCCACCTGAGCAGTTCAAAAGCATGCAAATGCAGGTAGATAAATACGTACCACTTCGGTGGGAAGGTAACAGCGTTCTGTGCATATAGTCATGCTGGCCACTTAACCAGGGAAATGGGTTTAGACAACGCTGGCTGCCTCAGCTAAGAAACAGAAATGAACATCACCCCTAGAATTGAACATGACTGGACAGGGGAAACCATTATCTTTAACATTGTTTAGAGTTCAGTTCAGGGTTCATAGATGTGCTAAGTCCTCAGTGCCATGCAAAAGTGGGATAAGACAGACTTCCTGGGCAGGTTTTTTTTTTGCAGAACTCTGCTTCAAATAGCTGCCTTGGATTACAGCACCCATCATCCTCACTCACTTGGTCAAGGGTGTTTATGTGACAAAGCTAATCAGAAACAGGAGGGGTGCATGTAATTTTTGGCATCCATATGCTCTAATCATAGCCTCCTATATTTTCCTTTTTTCATGAAGTATTCAGGTTTCTGGAAATGTTGGCAGGGTACTTGGTGACTTATTTAACCCAGTGTGCGAATAGGAAATGAGGTTGTGTCTCTGTTTGAACATTGTCTGCAGAGATGACCTGCAGAAGAGCAAAAAAGGGAAAAAAAACATGGGGTAGTTGGTGTTCTCTGAGCTTGGTGGTTTTCTTGCAGATGTTTCATTACCAAGCTAGCTAACACCCTCAGTGGACTAGGTAACATCACTGATGATGTTATGTAGCTTGGCAATGAAACATCTGCAAGAAAACTACCAAGCTCAGAGAACACCAACACCTCCAGAGTCCTTCTCCTCCTCCTCTCTGCAAACTCCACTCCCTTCTAGAATTGATGATGTTACCTAGCTGGGTCATGAAATGTCTGCAAGAAAACCAAGAGAACACCAATGACCCCACTGAGCTACAAATATTCTCTTTTAAAGAAGGACACCCTACTAAAAGCTTTCCCACCTGAAAGTATGACCCACAGACATATTTTGTAGGCAAGTAAAAGGGCTTCTACTAACTTGACAATTTGGAGATGTTATGGGCCTTCAACTCCTGGAGTTACCAGCTTTGGATGTCACTGAAATAGAGAACAAACATTGTCCATGGATGGAATTTTGGCTTTAAACACACCAAGATAGAAATGGGTTCCCCCCCTTTTTTTTTTGGGGGGGGGGGAGAATAATTTGGTGCTGTTGTTAACATTTAATTATAACATGGAATGTCATTCCTGCTCCAACAAGCTCTCCAGCCAATTTGCCAGTGGGGGAAAAAAAAATCTGTTTTGGGGAGGTGTTACCTCTGTTTCTTTTATTGATTGCAGTCTTAGTTTGTTTAGTAATTTTTGTAACGTTCGTTCTTACATCTTAAGATCACAGGGCTTGGCACAAGTGGTTTATTTTGCTTTTTATTGGTGTTCGGCGATCCACCCATGAGTGCTCGTGCAAAACATATATTCCCAAGAGACACAAATTAAACAATACTGAGGCTAGGAATTCATTCCAAATATCAGATCTAAATAGTGTTTGCAGTCTTTCTCAATAATCTACCTGGTGACCCCCCCAACGTAGATCTGTAATATATTTTAGGACACAAAAGTTTATTTGTTTTTAAACAGTTGAGAATCTGGGCGGTTTCGTTTCAAAGCCAGGAGATCAAGATTAGCCTTTTTATACTTCTTATAAAGAAAAAGGTTGCTTGCATTATAGACCGGCTTACAACCACAATTGAGTCCAAAATTTCTGTTATTAAGTGAGACTTTTGTTAAGTGAGTTTTGCCCCCTTGTATGACCTTCCTTGCCACCATTGTTAAGTGAATCCCTGTAGTTGTTAAGTAACGCAGTTGTTACACGAATCTGCCCAGTGGTGGGATTCAAAAAAATTTACTACCGGTTCTGTGGGCATGGCTTGGTGGGCGTGGCAGGGGAAGGATACCTGCAAAATCCCCATTCCCTCCCTACCCCACTAACCTGCTTTCCAGCTCTGTTCTCCTGTGCAGGACAAGCAAAGAAGACCCAGACAATTAGCTGGAACTCAATGGGAGGCAGAGAAGAGATGGGGTTGGCGGGGCCAGTCAGAGGTGGGATTGGCCGGTTCTCTGAACTGCTCAAAATTTCCGCTTCTGGTTCTCCAGAACTGGTCAGAACCTGCTGAATAACCACCTCTGAAATCTGCCTTTCCCCATTGACTTTGCATGTCAGAAGGTCACAGAAGTGATCACATGACCCCGGGACACTGCAACCGTCATAAATACATGCCAGTTGCCAAGCGCCTGAATTTTTTTATCACATGACCATAGAGATGCTGAAAAGGGTTACAAGTGTGAAAAAGAGTCATAAGCAGGGGTAGCATTCAGCCGGTTCGGGACGGTTCAGGAGAACCGGATGTTAAAATTTACATCTGGTTCGCCGAACCGGTAGTTGAACCAACTGGCTGGTCCTGCCCACCCCTCCCCTGCCCTCCCCTCCCCTCCCAGGAGTCTCCATATGGCCCATTTTGGGTGGAGGTAAGTGCAGGGTCTGCGCGGTGGATGAAAAACGGCCTTCCCAGAAATTCCGGAAGTCTGGAAACGGGCCTGTTTCCCGGCTTCTGGAGGTCCTCCAGAGCCTGGGGAGGCTGTTTCCGCCCTCCCAGAGGCCCGAGGGAAGCCTCTGGACTCTGGGGAAGGTGAACAACGCCCCTCCCGGAAGGTCCGGTAGGCCACGCACACCATGGCCACACCCACCCACCATCTGGGCCGAGAACCAGTTATTGGGATTTTTGAATCCCATCCCTGCTCATAAGTCCCTTTTTTCAGTGCCTTGTAACTTTGAACAGTCTCTAAATGAATTGCTGTATCTTGAGGATTACTCGCATTGTATTTTCTTTCCAGAAGGATCACACAGCTCGGAAGCCGTAGAGTTGGGTGTTGTTGTTTGTTTTTTTGAAAATGAAAACAGTATTGGTCTAGCAAATGTTGTTGTATGCTCTAGTTAGTAGTGTGATATTACCTGAGAAAAAGCTATGCAGGATTAGGTTTACAACTCTTCATTCCTTTTTGGCCCGGAGAAATTACCCCTCTTCTGGGCTGCCCCTCCTCAGCTGCTCTCTCCCTTGCATTGGTTCTAGTACAGCAGCTTCAAGCTAATTTGAAATGTGGAAGAAAAACTTCGGCTGCTTCCAGATTAAGGGCTTTTAGGGCTAACAAAAATGATTAGGGAATATTCTTATTTCCCCAGCCACCTACTCCCTCTTTCCACAGTAAAATCAGACAGGGAAGAAGGCAGTGGGAAAAATGCTTGGTGCATATTAGATGGAAATCATGACATCTGGAGCCCTTGTAAAGTTTTGTGAACGATGTCAAGCGAATAAAATATGAAATAGACTAAATCACAATGATACATCTCATAGCCTTCCACATCACAGCTGGATTCAGCACTAGCCAAATCTTTTCAGTGCAGGTGTTGGTACTGGAAAGTATTATTGAGTATTATTAAGACTGGGCCCTTGCCAAACCAGGCCTATTTAAATGGGCAACTTATAACTGCCAATTTCAAAATGCCATGGCAGCAACGGTAATTGTCAATGTCAAAATGCCATGAAACTGCCAATATCAGTCTGATTTAGCCGAAGGCAGTTTTATTCCATAGAAATAGTTGGCTTAATTATTTAGTTCAGCAACAGCTGTTAACCTTTCTTTCTTCGTTTCCCAGATCATCACTGCCCTAACCGCGATGAGCCCCACTCGTTTCGGCTACGCACTTGCTAATGGCACGGTGGGCATTTATAACCAGGCAGCACGATACTGGAGAATTAAAGTTAGTATGATCAAATTGGAGACTTCAGAACAGCTGGAATGTCCAGCACCAAGAAATGTATATTTGACTTTGCTGGGAGTCTACAGAGGAAGTCCAAAAGGTCCGGATGGCAAGTCACCACCATGGAATTGAACTCCCTTCCTGTCTTTTTATGTGCATCAAGGGCTTTCATCCTGTGGTTGTCTTCTTTTTAGTATTGCCACGACAGGGATGTTCTTCTCCTTTTTTCCTTTCCTTCTCCCACTCCACCACCTCCTCTTCCATTCAGTTTGGACACTGTCCAGTTCTGATTGGGTGATGTAAACAAACACAAAAGGACTCACTGGAGAAGAGCCGAATGCTGGGAAAGATTGAGGGCAATAGAAGGGGATGATAGAGAATGAGGTGGCTGGATGGAGTCACCGAAGCAGTTGGTGTGAGCTTAAATAGACTCCGGAAGATGGTAGAGGACAAGGAAGGCTTGGAGGAACGTTGTCCATACTTTGCAACTAACAACAACAACAAAACAAACACAGAGGCCTAGAATGTATGAGTTGGGAATGATTTTTTAGTTCATCTGTTACAACATTTTTATTCAAGGTTTAACATTAATCAGGCATTCAGTGTGATGCAGAGGTAGCCCCATGCTGTTTAACTGATTTGGTTAAGTCTGCTGGATAAACCTGTCAAGTGGCATATAACCACTTCTCAGTGCTGATTTCAAAGCACTGTAAATGTCAAGTGCAGGAAAACAGGAGTCCAGACGGTTCAAATTAATATATAGGTTGAATTGTATGCTAAAGCTCTCTATAAAAATCTGAACTACTAACAGTCAAAACAAATTGGTGGTAGATAAGAGTCAATGGAATTCAAGGAAGGCCGGACTTAGATCTCTTGTGGGCATGAAGGGACTCAAGTCTGATGACGTGTTTGACCCCTCCCTCAGGCTCAATCTGGTTATCTCCTACAGAAAGGTTTATTAATGCTACCTATACAAAAGAATTTGGTCAATTAACGGTCAAAGCTAAATTGGTGCTAGAGTCATCAGAATTCAGGGGTGGGGGATAGACTTGGATCTCTTGTGGAGACATAATGACTCCAACTTATGACATGTTTAACCTCACCTTCAGGCTCAATCTACTCTTCTAGCCATCGTCTTCTTGTAGGTGAGATTCTAAACTTGCTTTGTTGAGAATGTCAGAATCTTGACAGACACGTAACTGGTAGCTCTAAAGAAGTTGAAGATCCAACTCAAGTGGTGTAGGATATCACTTTGGGACAAAAACTATTCAGAGAAAATAAGTGTCACCTTTTCATATGTCTGAGGTCTTTCATTCTTGCTGCAACTCTGTAGGATAGTTTCAAGGAGTCAAGACAGAATCTAGAGTCAGAGCTGTTTATTATCTTGATTATTCTCCTGTGTTAGTATCTCTAGATGTGTGAAAATGTTAGGGCTAGTACCAAGAAGTATTAATGGATACTTGCGGATGGGTTCATTGGAAGAAGCTTGCTGCCCTATGTACTTTGTGTGAAAGGGACCAATAATGCTGATGAGTACCAAGAAGTGACATGCTCGCTATCCATTTTTCTCCCTAGTCTAAAAATCAGGCGATGTGCATCAGTGCTTTTGATATTAATTCCGATGGCGTCTGTGAATTGATAACTGGCTGGTCCAGTGGGAAGGTAAGTTTAAAGAAGATTGTATTTAACTTTCCTCCCTGCTTCTTTCCTAAAGATTAAACTGTTGGGCTGGTTTAGATTTCTGCTAGCATTGTTGGAATAAATCAATGGCTGCCACCAGAACAAATGGACCCTATTAGGCTGATATGAAGAGGCAGTATTTAGTTTGGCTATTTTCTTAAAATTGCTTTGCCCTTTTTCAGATTGTGTGTGCTTGCAGATCATGGAATAACTGCTATGGAACTAAATATACAGAAGGAAAAAGAAGGATTAGGTTGTGAACTAGGGGTTGTTCTAGATTTCTAACATCTGTTTGACTTAGAAGATTGACATAAAATGTATATTCTTTATTTTTTAAAAATTGATCTTTGGTCTTTCCACCTTTGAATGCTGTCTGGGGAATGTCTGTGTTGCAGATTGACGCACGCAGCGATCGAACAGGGGAAGTCATTTTCAAGGACAACTTTGCTTCTTCCATCGCGGGAATCGTGCAGGGAGATTACAGAATGGATGGAAGTACGCAGTTAATCTGCTGCTCGGTTGATGGGGAAGGTAAAATGCCTTTGCAGATTCAGGGCTCTTTTCATTTATGAGGAGTGGAAACAGTGTGAGTGGCTGCACTAAAGCAGAAAGGTTCTGCTGCCCCGAGAACAAGCCTGATCTTTCAAGCCGTAGCTAAGACAAGGATCTGGTGTGTGTGTGTGTATGAGTGAGAGAGAAAGAGAGAGACCCGGGCTCTACTTTTGGGGGCTACCTCTCCTTCCTCACAGGTCCTGTCTTCCTTCCCAGGGCTGCGTTCCCATGTTCAAGATGCGTGGCGATGGGAGAGCTCGGTGTCTGGTAGCTTTCCTGGTTGCTCTTACCTAAGGGACTTCACTCGGCTCTGAATTCAGATAATGTTGTCTTACTCCATCCCAACCTGCTCAAGTAGGCAAGCCAGAGGTGGTTATTCAGCAGGTTCTGACCAGTTCTGGAGAACCGGTAGCGGGAATTTTGAGTAGTTCGGAGAACTGGCCAATCCCACCTCTGACTGGCCCCACCAACCCCATCTCTTCTCTGCCTCCCATTGAGTCCCAGCTGATTGGCTGGGTCTCCTTTGGTTGCCCTGCACAGGAGAACGGAGCTGGAAAGCAGGTTAGTGGGATGGGGATTTTGCAGTATCCTTCCCCTGCCACGTCCACCATGCCACGCCCACCAATCCATGCCACGCCCACCAAGCCACACCCACAGAACCGGTAGTAATTTTTTTTGAATCCCACCACCGAGGGAAGCATAGGACACCTTACCAAGTTGAGGGTACAGGTAGTCCTTGACTTAATGACCACAACTGAGCCCAAAATTTACATCGCTAAGAGGGACATTTGCTAAGTGAGTTTTGCCCCATGTTACGACCTTTCTGGCTCCAGTTATTAGATGAATCACTGTGTCAACTAAAAAGATACTCCTTTGGTCTTTTTAGCGGCCAGAAAAAGCGAGTGGGGGAAAACAAGGCATTCGTTAAACCCCTAGATCAGGGGTGTCCAACCTTGTCAACTTTAAGACTTGTGGACTTCAACTCCCAGAATTCCTCAGCCAGCAAAGCTGGCTGAGGAATCTGGGAGTTGAAGTCCACAAGTCTTAAAGTTGACAAGGTTGGACACCCTGCCCTAGATAATCACCCCAGCAGCCCAAAGTTGTCAGAGTATGAGAAGGTTATTGGAGAGCATGATGGATGACTCTTGGCTATGGATGTGTCCCATTGGAGAAGTCACATCCAGAGGGTGGGGGGAAGACCAGGGTCAAGGGGGAAATGTATGATGTGATTTAGTCACGGCTGCATCCAGCTAACACCAACATGGCCACTTCTCATAAATCAAGTTTCTTTTCTCGGAGATGCACCTAGAGACTTTTGATTTGAATGGGAGTGGATTTGTTGGAGCTCTGACACACTGCACTTACTAGGTTAGTAACACAGTTGTTAAGCGAATCTGGCTCCCCCATCGTCAGAAGGTCACAAAAGGTGACCCCACATGATCCCAGGACACTGCCGCCGTCATAAATACATGCCAGTCGCCAAGTGTCTGAATGTTGATACTACAGCAGTTGTTAAGTGTGAAAAAGGGTCATTAGTCACATTATCAGTGCCATTGTAACTTTGAAGTCACCAAGCGAATGTTTGCAAGTCAAGGACTACTTGTAATTGACTTGGATTTTGTCTTTTAGTTGGGGTCTTTGAGTTTCTTTGTGTGTGTCGGTGTGTACGATTGTATATTACCTATTAGAAGAGTTTTTGTGGAACTTCAGCAGATGAATAACAAGCAGGAAGTCAAACTGTAAAAAGCCCTTTGATTCTCATCAAACCAATATTTTCCTTGTGTTGGTTTGGATTGGACAGGTTTGTCCTACAAACCTTGATTATTCTGGGCTTAGGCCGGACTAAATATGTGGTCCACTTCTTCTCTCTTATTTATGAACCACTGCTGATCAATGACAGCTTTTCTCCATCAAGAACTTCAAGAGGAAGGTGAAGACACTTGTTGACTTTCTTTTTACACAGTGCGAGGATACCTGCCAGGGACTCAAGAGATGAAAGGAAGACTGATGGACAGGAGTGTGGAGCAAGATCTGATTCGAGGGCTTAGTCAGAAGAAGCAAAACTTGCTCCTTGAGCTACAAAACTATGAAGAAAACTCAAAGGTAATTTACGCAAAGATGGAAAATCTAGAACCGATCTTGGCCTATAGGAGAGCAAGCAACTACAACTTCAGCAGTAAGACGGTAGAACAAGGGTCTTCAAACTTGGCAAGTTTAAGACTTGTGGACTTCAACTCCCAGAATTCCTGAGCTAACATGACTGGAGGAGGAATTCTGGGAGTTGAAGCCCACAAGTCTTCAAGCTGTTGAGTTTGAAGACCCCTGGAAGAGATAGATAGAGAAAGAGAGGTAGAATAGAGAGATAGAAAGAAAGATAGATAGAATAGAATAGATAGATGGAGGGAGAGAGATAGAAAGATAGGATAGATGGAACAGATATATAGAGAAAGAGGTAGAATAGATAGAAAGAAAGAGATAGGATAGATAGATAGAATAGATAGATAGAATAGATCGAGGGTCTTCAAACTTGGCAAGTTTAAGACTGGTGGACTTCAACTCCCAGAATTCCTGAGCTAACATGGAGGAGGAATTCTGGGAGTTGAACTTCACAAGTCTTCAAGCTGTCAAATTTGGAGATCCCTGCTCTACAAGTTCAGGACTTAAAACTCAACTTCTTACTTTATTTTGTCCTTATTCTATTTTGCTGGGGAAGAATTATGATTAAACAACAAGAGCAGAAATACGTTTTTCTCCTCTCTGTAAATTAGGAATATTGAGAGAAAGCAGCAATTGGCATTATGTCATAAGAAATTTCATTGTCTTTGGTAGGTAACATTTTGTCAAGTTACTGCAATTACAGGTAGTCCTCAACTTACGACCACAATTGAGCTTAACATTTCTGTTATGTGAAACATTTGTTAAGTGAGTTTTGCCCCAGTTCTACGACCTTTCTTGCCACAGATGTTAAGTGAATCACAAGCAGTTGATAAGTTAGTATCCTGGTTGTTAAGTGAATCTGCTTCTCCACTGACTTTGCTCATCAGGAAGACACAAAAGGGGATTGCACAACCCGGGAACACAGCGACAGTCATAAATATAAACCAGTTGCCAAGCAGCTGAATTTTGATCACGTGATCACGAGGATGCTGCAGTGGTGGTAAGCGTGAAAAAACACACATCCAAAGTCACTTTTATCAGTGTCGTCGTAACTTTGAACGGTCACTCAATGAACTGTTGTAAGTTGAGGACTACCTGCAGTGGAGCCGATTGTTTGTCTTTCTATACACTGTCCAGTGTTTTGACCAAGGCCTGCATTTTGTTTTAAAGCAGGTGGAACTGAACACGCAGGTCAACGAGATGGATGGGCAAAGGGGTGTGATCCCGGCAAACACACAGCTCCAGACTGCGTTTTCTGTCAATCTGGGATCAGAAAACGAATCTGCTCATGTAGAACTCTGCATATCCACATCCAATGGTAAGTCAGGATTAGCAGCCAAAATGTGTTGGTACAGGCTCAGTACGTATCAGAGGTGGTCTTCAGCCGGTTCTGACCAGTTCTGGAGAACCGGAAGCGGAAATTTCGAGTAGTTGGGGGAAAACCAGCAAACGCCGCCTCTGACTGGCCCCGCCAACCCCCTCTATTCTCTGCCTCCCAATGAGTCCCAGCTGATCGGCTGGGTCTCCTTTGGTTGCCCTGCCCAGGAGAACAGAGCTGGAAAGCAGGTTAATGGGGTGGGTAGGGAATGGGGATTTTGCAGTATCCTTCCCCTGCCATGCCCACCAAGCCACTCCCACCAAGCCACCACAAAACCGGTAGTAAAAAAAATTGAATCCCACCACTGGGTACATATGTATAATTTTTTGGCTGTGAGCACCTGAGGAAGATGCTTTTTCGATCTGACTCGGACATTTCCACCTTTCACTGATCTCTTGGGCCAGAGGAATGCACCTATGATGAGGTTGTTGTCAAGGTTCCAAGTAATACAGCCATAGCAAACAGAACCCCGAGACAGGTAGGTTCTTCAAAGAATAGCTTTATTTCGATATGTCATATTGGCACAGATCTGGTGAAAACCGACTTTGAATGTTCCTGCGGTTTTCCACCTAATTAAAAGTAAAAGTTTTCCCCTTCCCCAAACAATGTCACATGGTCCAATCCAGGTGCTGTCCGATCGCTTGGTAACTTCACTCCTCCTCTCTTCAGCCACCTGTGGGAATGAACTTGGTTCCCAGCGGAAACTATTTTATTTTGGCTACAAAACTCCAGTTATCTCTACTCCCCCCTCATCTTCATTATGGCAACGTTGAAGCCTGAAAGATGGCCTCAGTTAGGCTAGCTTCAGAGTTGACAGTTGTTCTGTATGAAGAATAAGGTAAAGGTTCCCCTTGCACATGCGTGGTAATCGTTTCCGGCTCTGGGGGGCGGTGCTCATCTCCGTTTCAAAGCCAAAGAGCCAGCGCTGTCCAAAGACGTCTCCGTGGTCATGTGGCCGGCAGGACTAAACGCTTTCGAAGGGGCATGGAACGCTGTTCCCTTCCCACCAAAAGGGTCCCTATTTTTCTACTTGCATTTTTAACATGCTTTCGAACTGCTAAGGTTGGCAGAAGCTGGGACAAGGAACGGGAGCTCACTCCATTACACGGCGCTAGGGATTCGAACCGCTGAGCTGCTGACCTTTCTGATCGACGATCTCAGCGTCTTAGCCACTGAGCCACCGTGTCCCCCTGTATGAAGAATAGTTGACACTTAAAGTTTAAGGTTTAGCATCTAAAGGCAACAGGTTAACCTGAGCAGATCCATGGGGCCTGAGACCCTAGAGAGTGTGGAGAGAAGAGCAACAAAGATGATAGAGGGTTTGGAGGCTAAATTGTATGATGAACAGTTTAGGGAGCTAGGTATGTCTAGTCTAGCAAAGAGAATGATTATACTTGAGGGGCTGTCACAGAGAAGAGGGGATTCACTTACTCCCCAAGGCACCAGAGGGCAGGGCAGGGAGTCATGGGTGGAAGTTTATCAAAGAGAGATCCAACCTGGAATTAAGGACAAACTTTCTAACAGGGAGGACAATTAACCAGTGGAATAGCTTGTCTCCAGAAGTTGTGGGTGCTTCATCACTGGAGGTTTTCAAGAAGAGATTGGACAACCATTTGACCTGCATGATATAAAGTCTCCTTCCTTGAGCAGGGGGTGGGCCTAGAAGACCTCTGAGGTCCCCTTCCAGCTCTATGATTCTATGTTCATAGTAAACTTGAGGCCACAAGTGAAATATCTGTTCGATTGCTTTTGGTGGCGGCAGCAGTGATGGTTTTGGCTTCTTTTCTGTTCCATCTGTCATCCTGGAGAATAGCTTTTAAACAGAATAGATGTCTTAATATTCTTAATCTTGCTTAACAACCGTAATGGGCGGGCTCCATCACGGTCATAGGTTGAGGACTAACCTCCATTAGAACCTTCAAAACTCACAAAAAGAGGGACTGTCTTTGTTTTCATTTAAGACACGATTATCCGGGCGGTGCTGATTTTTGCCGAAGGCATCTTTGAGAACGAGAGCCACGTGATCCACCCCACTCCTCAGAACCTCTCGAGCAGCATAAAAATCCCACTCTCCCCCCCGAAAGACGTCCCGGTGGAGCTGAACATCAAAGCCCTTGTTGGCTACAAGAAGAGGTGAGACGGCTTGGCAGGTTTCCCATCCGCTGCCTTTTCCCAACCCCTTTGATTGGACTCAAAGCCTTTTTTTTGCTCTTGGGCTTTTATTAGAGAAACGGGGACCCTCAATTATGTGGGAGCAGTCGGGAAAATCCCAATGCAGAGAGAAATATCTCCGATTGGATAAGCCCTCAGGCAGGTTTTTGAGTCAGCAAGCGCCAGCATTTTGCATTCAGCAAGTTTTGCTTTTTTTTAATGCTTTGAAGGAACGAATGCTGTATATCGGTTTATAGATTTTTTTTTGTTTGGTTCTTCTTCTGTTCAATCATGTCTGACTCTCAGAGGCTGCCTGGGCAGGTCCCTGCAGTTTTTCAGAAGTGGTTTGCCATTGGTTCCTTCCTAGGGCTGGAAGAAAGTGACAGGCCCATGGTTCCAGGGCTGACTTTGTGCCCAAAGGCTGGACTGGAACTCACGGCCTCCTGGTTCCTAGCTTGATGCCTTAACCACTATACCAGACTTGCCTTTCTAACATAAGCTAAACTTGTCTCAATAGATTTGGGCACGGAAGTAGTTTTCTAGTGCTTCTTTCCTCAGACAGAATGACTGTCCTAGGTCACCCAGTTGGCTTTGTGCCTAAGGCAGATCTAGAACTCCCAGTGTCCTGGTTTTTAACCTGATGCTTTCACCATTATACCAAACCTGCTCATTTATAGATATTGCAGAGCTAGAATCTTTAGACCAGTGGCCCCCAACCTTTTTTGTGCCACGGCCCGGTACCAGCATCACAAAAAGATCCGCGGCCCGGTACCGGCATCAGCACACATGGCAAGGCGAGCCGAGCGACCAGCCAGCCAGCCGTCCCCCGCTTCTCCCCGCCACCTTCAACTCCTCCTTTGTACCTTTGTCGATGGGCTTCGGGACGGTCGCTCAGCTCGCCTTGCCGTGGGTGCTTAAAGAATCCTCGCACCTTAGTTTTGTTCGAAGCTGCCCCCCCCCTTCGATGAAACTAAGGCGCGAGGATTCCTTCAGGACCCAAACGCCGCTTTCCAACCGGAAAAGCTCACTGGAAGCACTTTCTCATCAAAACAAGATGGCGGCGCCCAGCAAACCGGCGGCCTGGTAGAAAATGTTCCATGGACCGGTACTGGTCCGCGGCCCGGTGGTTGGGGACCCCTGCTTTAGACCATTCATGGCGTGCAAATGGGTCGAGACTCATATTTGGCTTTTCTTGGTAAAGGAAATAAGCACATCTGTGCAAGCAGCTAAATTATGCAACAGAGTATTCTTTCTACATCAGTTCTTGGATCTCCCTCCCTCATAATGGGTCTAATGGTAGTCAGAAAGGCTGGAATTTGGTCAGAAGGATCTTGTAGAGAAATTCTTCATGACCTAGAATATTACACTAGTAAGAATTCCTAAGAATCATGGATGGAAACTGATCAAGGAGAGATTCAACCTG